>NW_006787133.1:63001-155099 GCF_000442215.2 Lipotes vexillifer
TAGCAAATGGAGCAAAGATTAGCCTAGTGCAAGATCGTGTAGAAGCAGATACATTATTAAAATAACCTTTAATTTTACT
The DNA here is from genome assembly GCF_000442215.2 of Lipotes vexillifer. Taxonomy (NCBI): domain Eukaryota; kingdom Metazoa; phylum Chordata; class Mammalia; order Artiodactyla; family Lipotidae; genus Lipotes; species Lipotes vexillifer. Next base: position 63,081 of record NW_006787133.1, read on the forward strand.
CGGAGTGATAATGGAAGTCACAGAGTTTTGAGCAGAAAAGCAACATAACCTGAGTGCCATTTTAAATGGGTGATTTAAGTTACTGTGGAGAGAATAGAGTCTGATGTTTTTTGGTTTTGGGTGGTTTTTTTTCTTCTGTATCTGCTCTTCCAATAACCTTCCTATCTTTGTAAACAGCAAATAATTTTTCTAGTTGCTCAGTCAATAATGCTTGTGAAGAATTATCAAATGGAAAGATGTGCAGATAACAAATAACCGAGTAAAACTAATATTGTTACAAATGCAAAAAATTCATCAAATTGTAGAAAGTATAAGTATATGACACACTAGATCAAACAGAACCAGAACTCTGAATGAGAACCAGTCCTTGAGAGAGATGCACCTATTGAACACATTGATTAAATGATAAAATATAGATCATGAAATTAAATACACATATATTGTACTCTATATATGTATGTAATCGCTTCTCGGCCTTTTGGCTAAGATCAAGTGTAGTATATATGTATGTATATACTATATATGTATGTGCTATGCATGTATGTTTATACTATATGTATGTATATGTATATCAATTCAGTTTACATTAGTGTTCATTAATGTATTGATGAGAATGGTCAGATGTTTAAAACAATAGAGGATTCTTAAAAGGACAAGTAGTATATATGAATTAGGTGTGTGAATACTATGCAATTGTTCTAATCATAGGTAACTACTATGACAATATTTGTCTATCAATCAAGTTCACTGGTGAGATGCCAACAAAATTAATGGTAGTCACTTGAAAATAAAATAAAATAGGATTAGAGAAAATGGCTAAAAGAATTCATTCACATTTTATTCACTATAGTTCTCCATTTATTACTAACGGTGAAAAAGAAGACATTTTTTTAAAAAAAGAAACATTAATGATTCCAAAATTAAAACATGCTTTGATAGTGACATTAATTCAAATTTACTTCTTTGTTACTATCACCAAACATAATGAGCCATTTTCAGGACATTTGATTTCACCAAGATCTCACATCTTTTGTTCAACAATACAATGTCATCTTTGTCTTAATGAATGTAAATCTCTAATTCTGTGGGGGGAAAATTATTTAAGTTGTACTCTTCCTTGAGAGATTCTAGAAACTGGGTAAATAAAAGTTATTTTTCATTTTCCCTGATTATGTAGGTTGGGGACTTGTTATGCTAATTAGTCTTGTATTAGGGTAATCTGAACAGCTGTAACAAACAGACCAAGAAGTATAATCACTAAACACAATAAATATTTATTTGTTTCTCCCATAGCAAATCTGAGTTGGTACTCCACAGGAGCTGTATCCTCTGCTTGTTTCTCAGGCAGTTTTAACATATCACTGTCAAGGTCATTCTAGTCACTATTTTCCTAGTTCACAGGCCTACAACAGCCATACGTTATTCTCCACACATTTCACTGGTGTGAATTTATTCACATGGACATGTCTCACTTTAGCTGTGGAATGCTATTAAACAAAGAGAAGCAGCAAGTATTTTGATACACAGCATTCTTTGCCATGCTGAAAAACTGAAGTGAGGAAATTTAATTAATTGATGACTTCATTTAATCTGTTTGTTTATGCTTACATAGTAAATGGTATTTTTTTACAAAGATAATCCTAGATAGGATTTTCAAGTATCCCTTAATCATCCCAGTAAAGTCATTCAAATTTTATTATCAGTCAATTAAACATTCCACTTTTCAATAGAAATAATGCAGTTTCAGAGGATCAATATTAAGCCTACCATTTTAATTTATTTTGGGGCCAAGCTAAGATCTCTGCTAATTTAAACATCTCACAGTCAGAATAATATTTAATTTGGGGAACAATTTTTTTTTTTTTTTTTTTGCAGTACTCAGGCCTCTCACTGTTCTGGCCTCTCTGGTTGCGGAGCACAGGCTCCAGACGCACAGGCTCAGCGGCCATGGCTCACGGGCCTAGCCGCTCCGCGGCATGTGGGATCTTCCCGGACCGGGGCACGAACCCGCGTCCCCTGCATCGGCAGGAGGACTCTCAACCACTGTGCCACCAGGGAAGCCCTGGGGAACAATTTTAATATGCAACAAATCAACTTTATTTTGTCATTATTGTGCCTCATCATTTTACTTCAACCAGAATTAAGTTCTCTAACTTTTATGTTACTGGTACAAAAGCCAACTCAGATATCATTATTAACAATTAAGTATAATGATACATTACAAAAAAGGGATGTTAAAGCTTTGTTTGTACATTTCAAATATACCACAGTTTAAAAAGAACTTACATAATTACTATATTTTGTTCACATGTATAACACAACTTAAAGTTACTTGATCAAGGATATTTCATGTTGGTACCTCATCTTCTTTCATTTTAAAGTACTGATAAAACAATGTAGAGAGCTACAGAACTGTAACTGGCTTTTATAAACCCTAGCCTGAAAGACCCAAGTTATATGGCATCTTTCACAATACTCTCCTCATCTGTTTATCATTCCTATGATTTTTTTCCAACTCATAAGAAGCATGCTTGCACATTTGTATTCTGTTCATATCTAAATTCCAGTAAAGGTCAGCTTTCCCATAAAAAAAAGGGTATAAATAGTGCATAAAATGATGGTCCAAGCTAGCACATCAAGAAAATAAAAGCATAAAAGTAAAGGTCATTTTCACAATTTTTATCTTGAAGCAGTCTCAAAAATATATAGTGTGAAAATTTGTCAAAGTTTTCAAAAGAGGAGTTCGGATACTGAGGTTCTTTCTTTTCTGTTTTCTTTGCTATGACCTTTCTAGAAGTTAAAAAGAAATTGTACATTATTTGAGGTCATTATATTGGTTTCATTATTAGGGTAATTACCCCTGATATTTAATCAATTATCAAAGTAATACTTGTTTAGGTTGAAAATAATCATTCTTTCCTTGGAAGCCACATTTAGATTTGGCAACATTAATAGATAAAGCATATCAGCACCTCCAAGATAAACACAAAGAAAATATTCATTACTTATTTAAATAATTATTTAAATGAAACATTTTTATAAATTTTAATATTTTGACTTTCATTTAGTGAATTTATCAGGAAAGCCAATACTTATATGAGGAATACACTGAACTTATTAAATTAACTATGTATTTATCTTATTCATTCATCTGGGGTAAAGAGTTTGAATCTGATCCAATTTGGATTGATAACTGAGTAATGATTGTGATATTAAACTTTTGAAAGCCTTTGGAAAAGCTACCTATGTGAACTTTTGCATCCATAAAATATGGAATCAATATGAGCTAGCTTTAGTTTCACTATATTTAGGACAAGGCCAAGACTTTTGATAACATCTGTGGAATCAAGACAGGTAACTCTATTAGCAAAACACAGACACAAATGTTGGGGCATGAGCTCTCTAGCTCACCAAAATTAATAGAGCACCACTGTGGAACAATATTTAACCCTGTCCTTAATCTTCTCAGCCTCTGATATATATTTTTTTCTATCCTAATAGTCTCCACATCTTATCAAAATTACTTATAGGTGTGTGTGTGCAACAAAATTGTTAACTCCCCTGGGTAGACACCACATTTCACCCATTGCTTTTAAATTTATATACCTTAAATAAATAATTAATTAGGAGCTAGTGTCAGACAATAAGAATAAAATAAAGCAAATAAATGTTTGGTTTCAAATCTCAAAAACTGTATCTACAGGCATACCTTATTTTACTGCACTTCACTTCATTGCACTTCACAGATATTGCATTTTTACAAATTGAAGGTTTGTGGTAACCTTACATCAAGCAAGTCTATTGGTGTCATTTTTCCAACAGCATTTGCTCACTTTGTGCCTGTGTTACATTTTGGTAATTCTCACAATATTTCAAAAAATTTTATTTCATTTTCATTATTATATTTGTTATAGTGATGTGATCAGTGATCTTTGATGTTACTATTGCAAAAAGATTATGGCCCACTGAAGGCTCAGGTGATGGTTAACACTTTTTAGCAAAAAAGTATTTTTTAAATAGGGTAGGTACATAGATTTTTAGACATGATGTTATGGCACAGTTATGTAGTGTAAACATAATTTTTATATGCACTGAGAAACCAAAAAAAAAAAATCTTTTGACTCAGTTTATTGGGATATTTGCTTTATTACAGCAGTCTGGAACCAAACCCGCAATACCTCTGAGGTCTGTCTGTAATAGGGGAGATGGATATTTTTAGTACGTTTAATGCACACAGAAATGAAATAGTAAAAAAGTTGAAAAGGAAGTTGTGATACATCCCTTACTGTTCTGCATTTATGAAAGCGTAGGATTTTAATAGGTAGAAGGTTTGGGATGAGCATGATAGGTAGAGAGGGATGTGGTTGTGAGTTGTGAAGGGAGAGGAAGCATTCTATAGTTCTATGATTAGAAGTAAAAGAGTCACTAAAAGAGTCTATGCCTCTGTACATGAACATCACAACAGTTTCTCAGTTTTTTCTCATCCCCCTATCTGGAACAGAATGATGAGACAGGGCTGGATTTGAGTATTATCCTTCCCCAGGTCATTTAGGTTATGGTAATAGCCTAGCAAGTTATGCTTTCATTAACTAGTTGAAAAGACATATTTAGTGAATCTCCAAAGGACTACTGATTAAGGCAGAAAAAATTAGAATCAATAGCATTCCATATTTTAAAATAAAATAATAAAGTATGAAATACAAAAATATAATAAAATTAATTAAAGGTGACTCCTTAGAATAAGATATAAAACCCTAGATTTAAAATAAAATACCCTTTTCAGAGCACTACAACAAACAAAACCAATACTAAAATGTTTTACATGATAAAACACAAATGAGCAATATTTTAAAAATTTGTTTCTGATTAGAAGAAAGTGCTAGATATATTTACACATGCATATTCATATAAAAGAACAGTTTCCATGCTCATGAAGAACACTAAGAGTTCAATAGAAAAGGACAGCCTATTTTTAACAATAATCTTCAAGTGATAGGAACTTAGGAACCGTCATTTCACAGAGGACTAAGAAAAAGTTTAAAAAACTGTTGTCTATTCAATGGGCTAATATATTTGGAAACAGTCTGCCTGGTTGTCATGGGTTAATAATTAAATCAATCTTTAGAGGGAGCTGTCAACAGTAACACCAAATTAATCAGTTACTGTGTTGTCATCAAAACTGAAAAAGGGAATTAAAATATGGGGAAATTCTTTTCAGTCCAGCACTCCACAGTAACAAAACGTCCTACTTAAAGCAGATTATGGAGTGTCTTTTATTAATTCTTGGTGAATGGAAACTGATAGTGGTTAATAAAACTTCAACTCTATGGAAGTAATTAAAAGCCTGGGAACATAGTTATATTGCTTTTTAGTGGAATATATCAAGCTTGACTTTATTTTCACTTCTGAAATTTTTTTCTTTGAAGTTTCAGCAACTTTTTTCAAGCCTAAAACTTACAAGCAACTGTAACAGTCCTATGAGTTGCTGTAATCCAGAAGTGTCTTCTTTATAATATATAAAATTAGAATTCTTACCTTAGTGTAGTAAATCCTCTCCAAATAATATGCCTAGTTTAAATATCTTTCAAAATAACAGCAAAAAAAAAAAAAAAAAAAAAAAAAAAAAAAAAAACTCAAATCTGCCTTAAAGGTTTAGGTATACTAATTCAAGATATAGTCATTATGTCCTTATGAAAATGCTTTCATAATATGATACAGCTGGATGGAAGCTGAACACAAAAGAAAGTTGATTAATTATATCATTTTGATTTTCTAAACAGATGTTTCCTTTGTGGCAAGTTGTATTTTAATACAACAGAGAAAAATGAAAAGTGTAATATTTCAATATGTCTCAATTATTTTCCAGAACGTTCTGCCAAAATCATTCTCATCGTTTCAAAATAAGTGGTTTTACCTTGATATTTACTCATTGTACAAATATTTGCATAGTTACTAAACATCATTACTGACTTACAGAACTGTCTATAGATTTGAATCAGTCAATTCAATAGCTAAACATCATTTACATCAGGTACTTTATAATCATAAGTCATAGACATATTAAGGTAATTAATATAAATGAAATTAAAAGGATTGAGAAGTATCCTAATAAACAGTAAAATGCTGTTTTTTAACATGTCCCCTGCACATCACTGCATTTAAGTTATTGTCCTAAAATAAAGATACTATAATGATACTTTATTTATTCTAAAACTTTTTGAAAGTCACAAAAAAAACAAGTAATCTTTTCAGTATGAATAAGGATGTATTTTAATTTAGCAATAACATGAAATTGGTGCAAATATCTAGAAGACAGAGACATGGAAATATATGCTTATTTTGACTTGGAAGTAAACAGAACTCTCTAAAAGCACACAGTCCACTCCTGGGTCAGATGGGTAATTTTAACTGTTCTTGATCCATTAGTCAAATATCTGAACTCTTGGCTGAACTCTATTATTATTTCTTAAAAAAAATTTCCATAGTTTTTATGGAGACAAGTAATCACAAGTATAATGAGAGTTTTGTGTGTTACTTTATATATATGTATGCATAATTTACTTATTACTTATTTTATTATACTGATCTCTTAAGACATCCAATAGAATATCCAATGGATTTCCAAGAGTGGGTATTGTGATTTTTCCTATTTTTAAGAGGAATATTGGTAATGTTTTAGGATCATATACTACAGTCACCCACACCTATACTTATCACAGTTCATGCAACTGTTTGACATAAAACATCACTAAGTGAAGCTTTGCCTTTTCTAAATTTCATCACGTATATTCAGCTAAAAACAGTGATGGCCCATTGACCTAAAGAGATATTCCAGTTTGTTGGCATTTCTACTTTATTCCAATTCATAACCCACATTACTTGTCTTTATTTTTTCTAATATATTTCAGTATTTCCTGTCTATCATTTTAGTATTTTTTTTAAATGATACACAAAATTCTTACCCCTTCCCTCTCTTTTTCTTAAATACTGCCTGCAAAATTTTGAGTCTGGATGATTCCAAATTTTCAAGTCTTTACTTGCGTTTATATTCAAATGATTTAATATTGATGTAAAAAGTCATACAACATTTTTAACACTTTATGCTATGAATCAGAATAGGCATATTTAAATTATTCTATGATTTTGATAATCATTCTTCCTATCTTTATCTGGTTAGGCCATTTTTTTTCACTTTCTATGGCAACTTTCAAATGCCCTTTATTTTTACCTAACTTCTAGTTCTTAGATTTCTACTCTTATTCATAACATATGACCACATTAAAAAAAATAGAAAACTTCAAAAAAGAAAACTTGCAAAACTCTTTATTTCCAATCACACAAATCCCACTACAGCTGTACTCATTTTATTCCTGTCACTACTATTCCAAAAAATAAGCTGACTTTTGTAGAAATTTGGATCACACTCTTCTTACTGTTCAAGAAATTTACATTATTAGTGTCCAGTAACCTTGACAAGGATTTGTATTAGTACTCTTAGTTTCTGTAAATTTTAGCTTTTTTTGTTTCTTCATTTTTATTTCTTATTTTTGTATGTCTCATTGCTTTGACTAAGATATCTGCTACAATATTGAATAGATAAACTGAAAAAGTGTCTTATTTATCTTTTTGCTCTAAGTGGGAATGTTTGTAGTATTCACCAAGAAGATATAACATTTATAAACATATATACATAACATCAGAGCTCTAAAGTATATGAAGCAAATTTTGACATAATTCAAGGGAGAAACAGTTTTACAATAAGAGTTGGAAACTTCAATAATTGACTTCAATAATTATCCAATAATGGATAAAACAAGCAGATTATAAAAGCAATAAAGAAATAGAAGACTTCAATAACATTGTAAAGCAATTGTACCTAATAGCCATATATGGAACAGTCCACCCAACAAGAGCAGAGTACACATTTTTCTCCAGTGCACATGGAAGATGCTCTGGGACAGAGCATACGTTAGGCCACAAAACAAGTGTTAACAAATTTCAAAACACCAATTTGGATGGTTATTTTTTTTAAAAAAAGGGGAACATGAAAAAAAAAAAACGTGTTTTAAGGGATGTGGAGAAATTGGAAATTTTGTACACTACTAGTGATTAGTTTGCCACTGTGGAATATAAAACAAAAATGTGACATATACATCCTGTGGAATATTATTCAGACTTAATAAGGAGTGAAATTCTTATACATTCTACAAAACAGATGAACTTTGAAAATATTAAGCTAAATGAAATAAGCCAGGTAAATAAGGACAACTAGTGTATTAATTCAACTTATATGAGATACCTAGAAAAGTCAAATTCTTTAGACAGTAGAATACAGGTTACTGGGAAGAAGAGGTGCTAGGAAAGTATTTTTTAATCATTACAGAGATTCAGTTTTGGATGATAACAATGTTTTGGAAATGAATAGTGATGATGATTGCACAACAGTGTGAATGCATTTAAGGCCACAGAACTGTACACTTTAATTAAATGTTTAAAATGGTTAATTTTATGCTAGGTATATTTCACCAAAACAAAAACAGAAAAAACAAACAAACATAAATTAGCTATCACAACCATTTAAGTTTACTGCTCATAAGTCTGTGTGTTAGCTGGGCTCTCCTTTGCACTGGGCCCCGTGAAGTTTAAATTTGTGTGACTATGCTTACCAGTGGGTCAAATAGGTGACATTACTTATGTGGGATGAAACTTCTCATGTGTGTGGAGTTTTGCTGTGATAATCAGGTCAATTTAGCTCTATCTTATGTTATCTTTCATCTCCAGCAAGCTAGTCTGGGCTTTTACTCAGGGTGGAGACAGGAGTCTAAATAGAGATTGGAAGTGTGTAAGGATCTTGAGGCCTGCATTCATAACTATCATATCATTTCCATCATGTTCTACTAGTCTAACATAAAATGTTATATGTTCTTTGGTTAGGGCTTTTTGTTTATTTAGGATTGGTAATACTGAACCATAAAAAATCTATATTATTTCGAAGATTATATTTTCAATTTATTGTGTCTCTTCTTAACTTTGTCTTAACTTTTTATTTTGTGATATAATTTCTAAAATTTATGTTTTTATATAGTTCATACTATGTAGTTATTTTTTGAATATTTTGAAGAAATTATGCTTCTATTTGTTGTATCATTTTACTTAAACAAAGGAAGAATTATGCATTGAAATTTTCACATGTATGGTAACTTTTGAATAGACTCATACACATAGACACATATTATATTCATATATCATTAATAAGCATATTCAAACTAAACATTGTTACAGGTAAATATTATATTAGAAGTATGTTTATTATAGAACATATAATTCATATAATATATATTCTACGTGAAGGATATCATTTTCACATTATCTGCATGCACATTTAACTTATAATGTGAGTCCTCTATAATTAACACTCAAAATGCTAATATCATGTGTATTTACTTCATTCCCTTTTTCAGTTCATTTTGCTGGATAATATCAGAGCAGAATTTGAGCAGTCTATTATGTTAAAGAATAAACTGTTCACAGAAAATGTATATATTATTTTGTTCATTTTCATGAAGTTTCTTCACCCCAATACTTGAAAACATAACAATGCTATGTTTTGTGCTTTGTTACATCAAACACACTGTTCACCTAAGGGCCTTTACAAAGGCTGCTCTCTGCCTGCAAAGATGGGGGTAACTTCACGCCTTTGCTAAAGAATTACATTACAATGAAACCTAATTATACATTTTTATTTAAATGATCACATGGAGAATGTTACTTTATCAGGATTTTTCAACCTGGGCACTGGTGGCATTTGAGGCCAGATAATTCTTTGTTGTGGGGCCAGCCCTGTGCATTGTAGGATATTTAGCCATATCCCTGTACTCTTACTACTAGATGACAGTAATATCCACCAGCCACAAATTGTGGCAATGAAAAATATTTCTAGGAATTGCTAAATATCCCCTGGGGGCTTGGCAAAAACCATCCCTTTCCCCCTCAACACACATACTCAGTGGAGAACCACTGTAGTGGGTTATAATGAATGTATCAATGTTTTCTGCAATTGAGAATAACTATGGAATTAGTGATATCTGAGCAATAACGTTGAGACTAAGAATTCTCAGAACTTATTTCTTGTTACCCTGATCTAAAGAAATAGCATTCCAGCTTGCATTTTCAAAAGACACAAAATGAGATCTGATGCAGAAGGCAGAAGAAAATTAATTTCCAAATTTCTTTCCTTACATTCTTACAACGAGGAGGCTATTCTTATACCTAAATATAATATAATGGTTATTATTTTGATATTTTATTTGTATCAATCATACTGTTAAATGTATAATTAATTTACCTGGCAGTTTAGTAGATTATTATAAAGCCCCAGTTGAACTAACATTTTCAGGTATTTTTATAAGTAAATATGAAAATTAAAATGGCCTCAATTACTGCCTATACAAGCAAAAGAGTTTAAAGGCAACTGATGATCTAATAGCTAATGGCTGTATTCGCTACATGATGCATTGGCACATTGGGAAGGAAAATCAATTCCATATAATCTGAATCTACAGAAAATGAGAATAAATTGCTAATTTAAAAGATAACTTTTTGAAATTATCTATAGATTACAATTTATTTTCCTGTCTTTTCCACCTAATGTAAGAGACCCGTAGATTATGTAAACATATGTGAATCATACCTTTGTAAATGAAGCAGATACTTTATTTTAATCTTTCTACTCACAGCATCTAGTAAAATTCTAACACACAATGATGGCTCAATAAATAGTTGTAGAATCAATTTGTTTTGTTGTAGGGGGTAAATTTTGCCTGCCTTATAATTTTACTTTATGTTACCTAATTCTTCCCTCTTAAAGTATACCTGACACTCAAAACTATGCAAGAAAGTTCACCTGAACATCCTAAAAAAGCAATTTAATGGCTTTCTCTTCCATCCATTCCTCTTTTACTCATGGACTACACCCTGTACATTCAGTTGCCTTGTATTGGCTCTCCTATCAGTCTCGTCACACTCTAAGTTATTTTTTCTAGACTTCTGTTGCCATTAGACTGCCTTTTTTTTTTTTTTTTTTGACCAGGGCACGAACCCATGTCCGCTGCATCAGCAGGCAGACTCTCAACCACTGCACCACCAGGGAAGCCCCTAGACTACCTTTTAACTTTTCCAATATTGCCAGTACTCACTTTTACCTTCTCATCTATGTTACTGAAAACCCCAAACACAATTCAACCAGTATTTTCAACAAAGAGAATGCACAGGGTACACATATATCTGCAATATTAAATAAATATGCAAACTAAGGATCAACAATTATCTCTTGAATCATCAGAAGGCAATGTTTAATTTCCTTAAAGTGTACTCCTATGTACACAAGTCTATAATATTCTCGTGGCTAACTGGAATAATTCTCTAACCACTCTCTCCTAGTTAGAGTTATACTCATCACATATGATTTGTTTGACCAATGGATTGTGAGTCAAAGTGGCGAAGGGCCACTTCTGGACAAAGCTTAAAAGGTATCATGTATTTCAACTTGTCCTTGCTCTTGCTCCCCACCATAAGAGCAACATGTCTGAAGTGGTGGCTTTCCTTTATTCTGTATTATGGAAAGAGTAGATATGTTGAGCCAAATCAAGCCTACCTCAGGTGAGTCCCGCAGAACTTAGAAGAGGCAAGGTTAACAAAACACCTCTTGCAAAATGAGGAAGAAAGAAATATTTGGTGATGTAAGCACTGGAGTTTTGAGATTATTTTTATACTGTGTAGCTTAATAAAAGCTAACTAAGATAATCCTCAGTAGGGTATTTTAGTCTTGCCTTAAATTCCAGAATTTCCCCTCCCTATTCAAATAAATTATATCATGGTCATGAAATATGTATTAGAAAAAAAAATAAAAGCAACCATGTACACCACTGTTGATTACTGCTAATTGCACATTTTTTAGTATTTATTATATATTATAAAATGTGTCAAATCTATATCAGGACAAATGCTATGAAGAACGTGGATATTTTATTTTCCTAATAACAAGGATAAATTAAATTCTCAGTGTTTAACTCATATATTTACTCTGTGACAAATTCAGTAATTTGGGAGAAAGACTGATTTCCAAGAATAAAACTATACTAAACTTTTTTTATTTAAGGTGAAATCATAACCTTGACATGGACAAAATAAACACTTAAATGATTTGATCAGATTTTCAGTAACAGGGTTTTTCTCTACAACTTTTGTCAAATAAAACCTCATTTTACTTTTAACATTATTGAATGATACTTGACCACAAATTATAAGCAGTCATATCAGTGATACAGATATTTACTGTATCTGTAAATATAAAAACTCTGGCTACTGATCGTTTTAAGTGACTGACTTTAATTTTCTTATTTTTATAAATTCAGGCTTTGTTATTATTATTTTATAGGATAGGGTTTTATATTTCTAAATATTGATCACAGACCTACAGCTGTCTCAGTTTTGGAAAGAACATATATGACCTATGTAGCTATATTTAATTAAAGAAGCTGGTATTTGCCTTTAAAGTATTACATCTTCTCTTCAATGTTCAGTATTTAGAGAAATTCAGGTATCTCTGACTGAAGTTCAGTAGAGGAGAAGAAGTTCCCTGAAATAAAATGTCCTTGATCAAAAAGAGTATAGATTGATGACAAAATCTCATCCAGATTTTCTAAATATCAAGGAATGGGGATAAGTCTTGTCACACAGGAATCCATGAATGGAAGATTCTAAGAATTTAGCTTCACTGGTATCTGCTCTGCATTAATATAGAAAGAGTGATTGTGAAGTCTAAACACAATTTGTACAACTTGAAACTCAGATTTACTGAGACTTGATTTATTGTCCATAATGTAGTCTGTCTTGGAAAATATTTCATATATAGTTGAAAATAAGGGTTAATTTTGCTACCATTGGTTGGAATGTTCCATAAATGTTAATTAGGTCAAGTTGGTTGATGGTGTTTTTCAGGTCTTCCATATATTTATTGCTTTCTGTTTGTTCTATCATTTATTTAGAGAGACATGTTAAATTATTTTCCTATATTTGTGATTGGTCAATTTTAGTAATTTTGTCTTGAATCTCTGTTGTTATGTGCATAAACATTTAGCATTGTTATGTTCTCAGATGAGAACTGACTCCTTGATTATTATGAAATGATCTACTTTATTGCCTGTAATATTTTGCTCTTAAATATACTTTTTTCTCATATCAATATAGCCTCTACATCTTTCTTCTGATTAGCATTAGCCAAGTATACCTTTCCATCTTTTAATGTATTTTAATATTTATATGGTAAGATTTATGTAGGCAATATAGAGTTTGTTATTACATTATTATCCAATCCGGCAATCTCTTCCTTTTAAATGTGTGTATATATCATTTATATTTAACATGATTATTGGTATGGTTGAGTTTAAATCTACTATCTTGCTCTTTGGTTTCTATCTGTCCAATCTGTTTTTGTGCTTTTTTTCCTGTTTTGTTTTGGATGAACTGAGTATTTTTTATGGTTCCATTTTATTTCTTTCTTGTTGGATTATTAACTATAATTATTTTTGTTATTTTGGGGTATACTTTAGGGTTTACAGAATCATCATTATTTTGTCTCAGCCTAAGTTCAAATTATATATACAGCTGTATGTATAAGAATCCTAAAACAGTACATATCTATTTCTCCTCTCTCAGCCTTCATGCTGTATTTGTCACATATTAATGTATAAATTCAATATTATTACTTTTTACCTAAATTGTTCATTATTTCTTAAAATGACTATATTTTTAAAAACTTTTATATTTATCCATGTGTTAAGTTTTCTCTGTGCTCTTCATTCTTTTTTATAGATCCAGGCTTCCATCAGGTATGAGAAGTATAGTATTCCTTCTGAATATAGAACTTCCTTTATTATTTCTTAGAGTTGAGATCCAGTGGTGATGAAAGCTTTCAATCTTTTTATATCTGAAAAAGTACTTATTCACATTTGTTTTGAAATACTTTTGCTGAATAATGCATTTGATGTTGACAAGTTTTGTTTGTTTGTTTTTACTTCAGTACTTTAAATATGCTCTTTTATTTGTCTTCTAACTAAAATTGTCTTCAATTAAAAATATGTTGCTATACATATCTTTGTTTCTTTGTATCCAATGTCTCTTTTTCTGCAGACACTTTAAAGATTTTCCTTTTATCACTCTTTTAAAGTAATTTCATTATGAAATACTTTCATGTAATTGGCCTCATGTTTCTTGTGTTTTGGGTTCAATGAGCTTCTTAGTTATATGAGTTTATGGATTTCATCAAATTTATAATACCTTTATAGTAACACAATTTATAATATATTATAAATTTCTTCATTTAAGTAGTTTGTGTTTATATAAAAGATAGGCAAATTTTTCAGAGTATTAGGAATGAATGCAAGGATTTATCTAGATACTTTTCGGTTGGCTTCTCATTCTTTAGTGAGTCATTTGTCATCTGTACTGTAAATTCAATTTGGGAGAGAACACATATGAATACTAGTCAATGTCTTATCTGTGGTTTCCCACAGAAGTGTGTCTGACTGACTGAAAGTTTCTCAAGAGGGACAAAGTTGCATTATAAGAGACAATATTCAGTGCAAGGAACGCTAAGACTGTTTCATCTCCTGGACCATATGATCTGTAGTGACACAGTAGACTATGAAAGGAGTTGAACAGTAAGACAATCCAGCTATTGCCTTAATTCCTTAATAAGCATTACACTTCCTGACTTACCCACCAAGTAGCTAATGAAGCACCTGGTTTCTGCCTACAGTGATCACAAATTTTATTCCTTTCACATTTAGTGTAAATTTGTGTCTCTGACACTATTGAAATACTGAAAGGAGGCTGAAATTTCTGCCTACCCAGGATGAATGTAGGACTAGTTACTAAGAAAATTTGGGCTTGAGGCATCACACCAAATTGGCAAGGAAATCCACTTGACTGAAGATCAGGTCTTTGAACCTTCTCAGTACTCAGGCTGCAGCTACCTCTTCTCTTCCTCCTTATTAATAGGCAATACAGTATGCTAATCATACTATTTGATCAACATGTTTACGGTCAGTTTTCATAGATTCCCCTCAAAGAGCAATAATTGCTCTTTAAGACCCTTATTCTTCTTGTTTCAGAAAGTTGTGTTTCATTCAGCATCTTATCTTTCTATTCTCAGCACAATAACTGTCAAGAGTTCTCAAGGATATGAGATTTTATCCCACTTGCAAGCTTACAATTTAACCTGTCACAGTATAATGATGCTGGTGAAAGACACAAGACTCCTGGGTCAGGGACAAAAAACAAAAACAAAAACAAAACAAAACACTTTATTACTCACAGAAATAGCAGTGCCAGTGTATCAGCATTTTTACTGGTTTCCCAAGCCACAGTGCTGTAAGGGTTACATGGAGAAGGAAAGATGGTACCTCCATACACAGTAGATTGCATTACAGAAGCTTAGGGAACTTGAATCTTTTAGAATGGGCACTAAATATACTTACTATTTTCTTCAGGAGGAAACACTATCTATCTCCAAAGTCTATTTATGATGGAAGCTTCCTTAAAAAGATAGTCCAGACAAAAGGAAGTCAGGCATTCACCTCAAATACAAAGATGTGATAAACCATGGAGAATTATCTGCCAACATTAGCACGTCTTGAAATTCACTAATTGTTTATTCATTAATGTTTATCTGTTTTAATCCCATGCAGTGTATAACATGTCTTTTTAATATCTTTTATATATCTACTAAATTAATACATTCTATCTTAAGCTTCTTAGATATATAGAATAAAGTTGTAATACCTCTTGCAATGTCTCTGTCTACTAATTTTTCATCTGTGTTATTACTGATCAGTTTGTATTCATTGATTTTTCTCCTCATTAGCAATCATATTTTCCTGCTTCTTTGCATGCTGGCTAATTGTTATTAGATGCAGACACTGTGAAATGTAACTTTATTGTGCATTGATATTTTTCCATTTCTACAAATACTTTTAAGGTTTTTTTCCTGGGACTTGGATAGGCTAACTGGAAACAGTTTGCCCCTTCTGAGTCTTGACTTTAAGATTTATGAGTCAGGCCCAGAGTTTCATTTTATTTAGGACTAAATTTCTGCAGTACAAAGGCAAGGCCCTTTTTTAGTACTGTAATCAATGCTACCTGAATTATGAAGTTTTGCATTCCACCTGTTGGCAGTATTCCCAGCCTTCTGTGTATTGTGGAGTTTCCTCAAATGCATGTTCTGATCACATTTCTCTAAATATATGAAGAGTATTCAAAATACCCTTTGTAGATCTCTGGAGTCTGTGCCTCTCTCCTCTCTGGTGCTGTTTACTTTAGCTACCTTGCTTTCCACGGGCTTCAAGCCCTATCCCATCACCTTAGGGAGATTTCTGAGCTCTGCCAGCCTTCATTCCTTGCTCTGCATACTGGAAAATTTCTCTAGTCAGTAAGGTAGGGCATCTCTGGAGCTCATTTCATTTATTTCTTGCCTCTCATGAATAGCTATACTTCATTGCCTTATTTTCAATGTATTAAGTTATTGTTTTTTAATATATTTTCCCTATTTTTTTAGTTGTTTTTGGTTGAAGGGTAAATCTCATTCTTGTCACTCTATCTTGACCAGAAAGTGAAAAATTTTTTTTAAATAAATTTATTTACTTTGTTTATATTTATTTTTGGCTGTGCTGGGTCTTCGTTGCTGCATGCGGGCTTTGTCTAGTTGCGGTGAGTGGGGCGGGCTTAGTTGCTCTGCAGCATGTGGGATCTTCCTGGACCAGGGCTTGAACCCGTGTCACTTGCATTGGCAGGCAGATTCTCAACCACTGTGCCACCAGGGAAGTCTGAAAGTGAAATTCTAATTTACCTTTTGAAAATTTAAATATTCCTCTAATACTAGCATAAAATGTTTCCATATCTATATAACCTTTTATACCCATTAAAGTCAGAATTAGTCCTTCCCAACTCTAGGCACATGTTGCACTTTGCATATAACTGGACAATTTCATAAAAAAATATTCATTAACTTATATCATTCTATATTTTATTTGTCTACCCTGTCACCTCAGTTTTCAATATCCTGCAGTATGAGGACAGGTTTTATTCCTTGTCCACACTACTTACATGTAGTAAACTATCAAAAAGAAAAAAAATTTGTCAGATTGAACCAAGTGTAATTTATAATCAGTGGTTAGCATAGAAAACAAACTTATAGCTTATCTGAGTATGCAAATAAGGAAGGAAATATGGAGAATAAGTTCAATAAAAACCTTAAATCTGTAGCTCCATGGCCAAACCCACTTGAGTTTAAATTATATTTTTACCTACCTCATATTTTTTAACTTTTTAAACTTTACTTTCCATACTCCTTACTTATAAAATAGACTAAAATACTTCATAATTTATAGGCATTTGAGGTTGACTAATTAAGGTAAGGTATACAAAACATTTAGCTTAGTCTTGTCACAGAGTAAATTTTAAATATATTCAAGCCATTAGAGTTCTGGGATGATGGCAGAGGAGTAAAATGTGGAGATCACCTTCATCCCCACAAATACAACAAAAATACATCTACATGTGGAACAACTCCTACAGAACACCTATTGAATGTTGGCAGAAGACCTCAGACTTCAGAGAAAGCAAGAAAATCTCCATGTAATTGGGTAGGGCAAAAGAAAAAAGGAAAAAAAAAAAAAAGACAAAGGAATCGGGATGGGACCCGTGCCTGTGGGAGGGAGCTGTGAAGGAGGAAAAGTTTCCACACACTAGGAAGACCCTTCACTGGTGGTGATGGGGGGAGCTTTGGAGCCTCAGAGGAGACTGCAGCAATAGGTGTGTGGAGGGCAAAGCAGAGAGAATCCCACACAGAGGATCAGTGCTGACCAGCACTCCCCAGCCTGAGATCTTGCCTGCCTGCTGGGGCAGATGGGGTGCTGAGGCTTGGGCTTCAGAGATCAGACCCCAGGGAGAGGACTAGGGGTGGCTGTATGAAGACATCCTGAGGGGGGCTAGTGGGCCACAGCTGAGGGTGTCCAGGAAGAAACCTGGGCCACCAGAGATACAAGGGACCATTGCTGTGGGGTGCCCAAGGAGAGGAGCAGGCCTGCCTTAGAAGCTTCTTTCTCCCTTCACTCATAGACAGCAGGGCACTGTCTACATGAGCTCCAGTGTTGGGCACAAGCTGCAGCTGCTATATCGGACCCCAGAGGGAAGCGTGACAGCTACTGCTCAACATTGCCACCAAGGGTCATGTAAGCAAGCACAGGTCACTGCCCACATCTTCCCAAGAGCCTGTGCATCCCACCACTGCTGAGGGTCCTGTGATCCAGGGTCATCTTCTCTGGGAGAGCTAACAGCGCACCTCAGACTGTTGCAATTTCCCGCGGGCCTCTGTCACCGAAGGCACTCCCCACACATCCTAATTGTGACTGCCGTATGCCTCCCAATCCCTGGCCTGAGTAAGCAAATGAGCCCTGATCAGCCGCTGCTTTCAGCCCCTCTTGCCTGGGTGGGGAACAGATACCTGAGGGTGGCCCACATGCAGAGGCGGGGCCAAAACCAAAGCTGAATTCCAGGGGTACTGTAACCAAAGAAGGGATATCTCTCTGTGCAGCCACAGGAGCAGCAGATTAAATCCCTGCGATCAGTTTGGTAAACCCTGCATCTGTGGAATATCTGAATAGACAATGTGTATTCCCACAATTGAGGCTGTGAACACTGGGGGCAAGTACATGCAGCAGTTGGGCCAGGTCAGAATCTGAGTTGGCCCCACAGTGTCCACAGTAGCTCCAGAGACCTACCTAGAATTTGCTTTGTGCTTTTCATTTGTTTGGGGTTTTTTGGTTTTGTTAGTTTAGTTTTTAGTGTTTGTTTTCATTTTGGGGTTTGTTTATTTGTTTGGTTGCTCTCTTCTTTTTTGTTGTCTGTGTGTGTGTGTGTGTGTGTGTGTGTGTGTATGATTCTTTGTGTGTTTTTGTCTGTTTGGTTTTGCTTTTACCGTTTGTCTTGGGGTTTTGTTTGTTCGTTTTCTTTTTGTTTTTTGTTTGTGTATGTGTGTGTTTCCTTGTGTGTGTCTGTTCATTTTTGTTTTCTATCTTTCCTTTTCTTCTACTCCATGTGGCTTGTGGGGTGTTGGAGCTCTGGACAGGGGTTGGGCCTGGGCCTCTGAGTTGGGAAAGCCAAGTACAGAACATTGCACCACCAGAGAACTCCCAGTCCCAGGTTATATTAATTGGCAAGAGCTCTCCCAGAAGTCTCCTTCTTAACACAAAGACCCAGCTCCACCCACTGGCCAGCAAGTTCCAGTGCTGGATGCCTCATGCTAAACAATTAGCAAGACAGGAACACAAGCCCACCCATTAGCAGACAGGCTGCCTAAAGTCATACTGAGCTCAAAGATGCCAAAAAACACATCACTGGATGTGGCCCTTCCCATCAGAGGGACAAGACCCAGATCCACCCACCAGAATGCAGGCACCAGCCCCTCCCCACCAGGAAGCCTACACAAGCCACTGGACCAACCTCACCCACTGTGGGAAGACACCAGAAGTAAGAGGAACTACAGCCCTGAAGCCCAAAGAAAAGAGACCTCAAACACAGTAAGTTAAACAAAATGAGAAGAGAGAGAAATATGCTGCAGATGAAGGAGCAAGGTAAAAACCCACAAGACGAAACAAATGAAGAGGAAACAGACAGTCTACCTGAAAAAGTATTCAGAGTAATGATAGTAAAGATGATCAAAATTTCAGAAATAGAATAGAGAAAGTAGAAGAAACATTTAACAAGGACTTAGAAGAACTAAAAAACAAACAAACAGTGATGAACAACACAATAACTGAAATTAAAATACTCTAGAAGGAATCAATAGCAGAATAACTGATGCAGAAGAATGGATAAGTGACCTGGAAGATAGAATGCTGGAAATAACTGCCATGAAACAGAATAAAGAAAAAAGAATGAAAAAAATTGAGGACAGCCTCAGAGACCTCTGGGACAACATTAAACACACCAACATTCGAATTATAGGGGTCCCAGAAGAAGAAGAGAAAGAGAAAGTGTCTGAGAAAATATTTGAAGATTACAGATGAAAACTTCCCTAACACAGGAAAGGAAATAGTGAATCAAGTCCAGGAAGCGCAGAGAGTCCCACACTGGATAAACCCAAGGAGAAACATGGTGAGACACATATTAATCAAAGTACCAAAAACTAAATACCAAGAAAAAATATTAAAAGCAGCAAGGGAAAAGCAACAAATAACATACAAGGGAATCCCCATAAGATTAACAGCTGATCTTTCAGCAAAAACTCTGCAGGCCAGAAGGAAGTGGTAGGATATATTTACAGTGGTGAAGGGAAAAACCTACAACCAAGATTACTCTACCCAGTAAGAATCTCATTCAGATTTGATAGAGAAATGAAAAGCTTTACAGACAATCAAAAGCTAAGAGAATTCAGCACCACCAAACCAGCTCTACAATAAATGCTAAAGGAACTTCCCTAAGTAGGAAACAGAAGAGAAGAAGACCTACAAAAACAACCCCCAAAAGGTTAAGTAAATGATAAAAGGAACATACATATCGATAATTACCCTAATGTGAAGGGATTAAATGTTCCAACCAAAAGAAACAGACTGGCTGAATGGATACAAAAAGAAGGTCCATATATATGCTTTCTACAAGAGACCCAATTCAAACCTAGGGACACATACAGACTGAAGGTGTGGGTATGGAAAAAGTTATTCCATGCAAATGTAAATCACAAGAAAGCTGGAGTAGCAATGCTCATATCAGATAAAATAGACTTTAAAATACAGACTGTTACACGAGATAAGGAAGGACACTACATAATGATCAAGGGATCAATCCAAGAAGAAAACATAACAATTATAAATATTTACCTACCCCACATAGGAGCACTTCAACACATAAAGCAAATGCTAACAGCCATAAAAGGGAAAATCGACAGTAACACAAAAATAGTGGGGGACCTTAATACCCAACTTACACCAATCCACGGATTATCCAGACAGAAAATAAATAAGGAAACACAAGCTTTAAATGACAAAATAGACCAGATAGATTTAATTGATATTTATAGGATATTCCACCCAAAAGCGGCAGAATCCACTTTCTTCCCAAGCGCATACGGAACATTCTCAGGATAGATCACATCTTGGGTCACAAATCAAGCCTTGGAAAATTTAAGAAAAATGAAATCATATCAAGCATCTTTTCTGACCACACACTATGATATTAGAAATCAATTACAAGAAAAATAACTGTAAAAAACACAAACACATGGAGGCTAAACAGTGCACTGCTAAGTAACCAAGAGATCACTGAAGAAATCAAAGAGGAAATTAAAAAATATATAGAAACAAATGACAGTGAAAACACAATGATGTGAAGCCTATGGGACACAGCAAAAGCAGTTCTAAGAGGGAAGTTTAGAGCAATTCAATCTCACCTCAAGAAATAAGAAAAAAAAATCAAATAAACAATCTAAACTTACACCTAAAGGAACTACAGAAAGAAGAACAAAGAGACCCGAAAATTAGTAGAAGAAGATAAATTGTAAAGATCAGAGAGGAAATAAATGAAATAGAAATGAAGAAAACAGTAGCAAAGATCAATAAAACTAAAAGCTGGTTCTTTGAGAAGATAAACAAAATTGATAAAACTTTAGCAAGACTCATCAAGAAAAAGAGGGAGGACCAAATCAATAAAGTTAGAAATGCAAAAGGAAAAGTTACAACAGACAATGCAGAAATACAAAGGATCATATGAGACTACTACAAGCAACTATATGCCAATAAAATGGACAATCTGGAAGAAATGCACAAATTCTTAGAAAGGTATAAACTTCCAAGATTGAACCAGGAAGAAATTGAAAATATAAACAGACCAATCACAAGTAATGAAATTGAAACTGTGATTAAAAATTTTCCAACAAACGAAAGTCCAGGACCCAATGGCTTCAGAGGGGAATTCTATCAAACATTTAGAGAAGAGCTAACACAAATTCTTCTCAAACTCTTCCAAAAAATTGCAGAGGAAGGAACACTCCCAAACTCATTCTACAAGGCCACCATCACCCTGATACCAAAACCAGACAAAGATATCTCAAAAACAGGAAACTACTGATGAATATAGATGCAAAAATCCTCAACAAAATACTAGAAAACAGAATCCAACAGCACATTAAAATGATCATACACCATGATTAAGTGGGATTTATCTCAGGGATGCAAGGATTCTTCAGTATATGCAAATGAATCAATGTGATACACCATATTAACATTTAAAGAATTAAAACAGTATGATCATCTCAGTAGATGCAGAAAAAGCTTTTGACAAAATTCAACACTGATTTATGATAACAACTCTCCAGAAAGAGGGCATAGAGGGAACGTACCTCAACATAATAAAGGATATATATGACAAATCCACAGCAAACATCATTCTCAGTGGTGAAAAACTGAAAGTACTTCCTCTAAGATCAGGAACAAGACAAGTATGTCCACTCTCACCATTACTATTCAACATATATTTGGAAATCCTAGCCACGGCAATCAGAGAAGAAAAAGAAATAAAAGGAATACAAACTGGAAAAGAAGTAAAACTGTCACTGTTGGCAGATGAAATGATACTATACATAGAAAATCCTAAAGATGCCACCAGAAAATTACTAGAGCTAATCAATGAATTTGGTAAAGTTGCAGGACACAAAATTAATGCACAGAAATCTCTTGCACTCCTATACACAAACAATGAAAGATCAGAAAGAGAAATTAAGGAAACAATCCCATTCACCAATGCAACAAAAAGAATAAAATACATAGGAATACACCTACCTAACCAGGTTAAAGAACTGTACTCAGAAAACTATAAAACAATGATGAAAGAAATCAAAGATGACACAAATAGATGGTGAGATGTACCATGTTCTTGGATTGGAAGAATCTATACTGTGAAAATGGTTATACTACGCAAAGCAATCTACACATTCAATGAAATTCCTGTTGAATTACCAATGGCATTTTTCACAGAACTAGAACAAAAAAACTTAAAATTTGTATGGAGACACAAAAGACCCCAAATAGCCAAAGCAATCTTGAGGAGAAAAAATGGAGCTTGAGAAATCAGGCTCCCTGACTTCAGACTATACTACAAAGTTACAGTAATCAAGACAATATGGTACTGGCACAAAAACAGAAATATAGATCAATGGAATAGGATAGAAAGCCCAGAGATAAACCCACGCACATATGGTCACCATATCTTTGATAAAGAAGGTAAGAATATACAATGGAGAAAAGACATTCTCTTCAATAAGTGGTGCTGGGAAACTGGACAACTACATGTAAAATAATGAAATTAGAACACTCCCTAACACCATACACAAAAATAAACTCAAAATGGATTAAAGACCTAAATGTAAGACTGGACACTATAAAACTCTTAGAGGAAGGCATAGGAAGAACACTCTTTGACATAAATCACAGCAAGACTTTTTTTTGACCCACCTCCTAGAGTAATGGAAATAAAAACAAAAATAAACAACTGGGACTTAATGAAAGTTAAAAGTTTTTGCACAACAAAGGAAACCATAAACAAGATGAAAAGACAGCCCTCAGAATGGGAGAAAATACTTGCAAACGAATCAACAGACAAAGGATTAACCTCCAAAATATACAAACAGCTCATGCAGCTCAAAATTAAAAAACTGACAACCAAATCGAAAAATGGGCAGAAGACCTAAACTGACATTTCTCCAAAGAAGTCACACAGATGGCCAAGAGGCACACGAAAAGATGCTCAACATCACTAATTATTAGAGAAATGCAAACCAAAACAACAATGAGGTATCACCTCACACCAGTCAGAATGGCCATCGTCAAAAAATCTGGAAACAATAAATGCTGGAGAGGGTGTGGAGAAAAGGGAACCCTCTTGCACTGTTGGTGGGAAAGTAAATTGATAGAGCCACTATGGAGAAAGGTATGGAGGTTCCTTAAAAAACTAAAAATTGAATTACCATATGATCCAGCAATTCCACTACTGGGCATATACCATGAGACCACCATAATTCAAAAAGACACATGCACCCCAATATTCATTGCAGCACTGTTTACAATAGCCAGGTCACAGAAGCAACATAAATGTCCATCAACAGATGAATAGATAAAGAAGAGGTGGTACATATATACAATGGAATATTACTCAGTCATAATTGGGTTTTTGGAGAGACAGGATGTACCTAGAGACTGTCATACAAAGTGAAGTAAGTCAGAAAGAGAAAAACAAATATCACATATTAATGCATATATGTGGAATCTAGAAAAATGGTACAGATGAACCTGTTTGCAAGCAGAAATAGAGATACAGACATAGATAACACATGTATGGACCCCAAGGGGGGGAAAGGAGGGGGTGGGATGAATTGGGATATTGGGATTGACATATATACAGTAACTAATATGTCTAAAATAGATAATTAATGAGAACCTGCTGTGTAGCTCAGGGAACTCCACTTCGCTGTACAGTAGAAACTAACACAATGTTGTAAAACAAGTATACCCCAATAAAATAAATAAATAAATAATAAAATAAGTAAATATACTTGAGCTATTATTAGTAGGATATTATGGATATGACAGAAAAAAATGAGTATAAACTGCTTAAAATTCAAGAATGCATTTTTTTCATGCATGTGGAATGCAGCAGTCAAGTAGTTCCAGAGTTGGTATTTCAGCAACTAAATAATGCCATGTAGTGCCAGGCTCTCTCTACATTTCCTCTGTTTCCTAGTAGCACATGAGATTTCAAACTCAAGTTTGTCCATTCATGTTCACAAATGGCTGTCACAGTTTCATTAATCATGTTCTTACCCAACCACATCCAGTGGCAGGGGAATGAGTGAATTTTCCTCATGCATTTGTCCTTTGCAATGCCGAAAAAAACCCTTTTGGAGGAATCTCAGCTGACTTTAATTAACACAGTATCAGTCAGAACTTCTTCCCATAGTTATTCCTAAACCAATCACTGACAAAACAAAAAAAAAAAAAACAAAAAAATCCTGCAATTTTCTTGAAAGATTTAAGCTATTAAGAGTTAGCTCTCCCCTGATTTGCTTAGTTTAGTGGAGAGTAAATAAAATCAAGTTTGAAGGTTGTGTATAGGCAGGCAAGCTGCTAGTCACTTTTTCTTTTTTAATTAAAAGCTAAGTTAAGTATATAGCAAGTAATAGCATCGTTTTTAGAGACACACAAAAAATTGACAGAAGCATATTTTTTCCTAACATTTTTTTAAATGTCAGTGCTTTTTATTATTTTTTAACCTAGCACACTTATGATTACAATGTCAGGAAAATTATGTAGGGTAAACATGTCTTGTATAGTGCTACAGTTTTTATTAAAATTTAATGAAAAGTTCTAAAATGCACAACCTCGGACAGTTAGGATGAAATATGTTTTTTTTTTTTTTGCGGTACGCGGGCCTCTCACTGTTGTGGCCTCTCCCGTTGCGGAGCACAGGCTTCTGGACGCGCAGACTCAGCGGCCATGGCTCACGGACCCAGCTGCTCCACGGCATGTAGGATCTTCCCAGACCAGGGCACGAACCCGTGTCCCCTGCATCGGCAGGCGGACTCTCAACCACTGCGCCACCAGGGAAGCCCTGAAATATGTTTTGATATGCACATTCTTCAGTAAATTAACCATTATGGAAAATATTCATCTATTTTTCTGCTTTGGCTTGGGTATTGTATTAGTATACTCAGGTTGCCATAACAAATTACCACTGACTGTTGTGACTTAAAAATCAGAATGTATTTTCTCACAGCTCTAGAGGCTGGAAGTTCAAGATCAAAGTGTCAAAAGGGTTGGTTTCTCCTGAGTCTTCTCTCCTTGGCTTGCAAATGGCCACTTTTTCTCTGTGTCCTAACATGTCCTTTTTTCTGTGTATACATCTTTCTGGTCTCTCTTTCTCTTCTTATAATGGCACCAGTCAAATTGGACTTGGACCCCACCCTTATGACCTGATTTAACTTTACCTCCTTAAGATCCTATCTCCAAATACAGTCACATTGGGGGTTAGGACCTCAAAGTGTGATTTTTAGGGGAACTCAATTCAGTCAATAATAGGTATATTTCTCTAGGTTGATTGAAGTTGCTACCCATCTCTAATTTATTTTTTGCCTTATTTTCTTATTCCAAATTTCAATTTGTTAGTCTACATTACACTGTAAGTTCAAAGATGGGTGGGATATCTATATCCCAAATCTAGAGACAAACGGAATTTTTTTTCTAAAATATTTTAGAAATACAAATACAGCTTTAAAAAATCTTCTCACCTTTCAAATGTTACCCATAATCCCAAACTGTAAAATCTTCAGCCCTTTCATTAAAGGTGTTATAATGGTGAGAAAGTGCTTTCAGATACCATAGTGTTAGCCTTGAATAACCTCCATGTCTACTAATCAGTCTGCATTTTTTTCCAACATAGTTATTTAATTTAAGGAATTCAGAACAAAGTGCCTGAAACAACTTCCTTCAAAATCAACTTGGTAAGAAAGAAATCCACATAATACATTCAAAAAGAAAATTATAAACCAGTGCTTTCCTCCTGACTGCATTCAGCAATAAAATATTAAATGGAATATTAAGAACAACAATTAAAGAGCTTAGCTTTTAAGCTGTTTGGTGGTGTGTAAGATTCAGTTCTTTATTGGCTATTAGAAAAATTAACCAAGATGACTTTAAGGGAATACAGAACTACCTGCTCATCCACAGTGGCAGGAAGTAGTTAATGAGGACTAAAAGTTCTTACATTTTCATTTTGGAAAAATTATTTTGCTATTTTTCAGTGTTGAGTTTATTTAGCTTGAATAAAATTTAAAATGATATTATATTTAAAATAAATCATTACAACTAAATTATTCCTAACCCTGGAAACGTTTGAAGTCATTTCCAATGTCTCTGCCCCAGGACAGTCAATCACGTAAAAATTTCACTTATTTAAAGTCCCTAATGAATACTAATAGGAAATAAGTCCATAGAAGAGATGTATATTGTAAGAAAACCACTGCTTTTGAGACAAATGTAATCCATAATAAACAGCAATGCATTATGAAACAAACCATATCTGTCTTCTTTTCATTAAGAAATAATTTAGTACGTGTTTTTAATAAAAGTTATGCTTTAAGTGAAAGTGAGATGATTGAAGGGGAACGCCCTTTAGTAACTGGTTGCTTAGCTATAAAAGGTGGGAAGGATAAAAGATTAAGTGAGAAGGAAAAAAATCCTTTTCTTTAATGAAAACTGCTGGCTGAATGTGCTGCAACACGAACACAGGATTTTATTTCAGTTTATGTGAATTCTTTCTTTCATTTGGTAATCTTAATTCTTCAGAAAATAACATCCCACTTTGTGGTAACACAACCTCTCCTTTTCTGTCTGGTAGTAAAAGAGCTCTGGGATCACGGTGATAAGACTCTTTATCGAGTGTTTTAGAGGTCTAGGAAATAAAGGGTGGTATAATCGTGGCCCTCCAGGAGTGCTGTGGTAAAAGAACCTCTACTACATCAGCTCCACTGGTTGTACTTCACTAGATTCTTATTTCAATGAGGTCAGACAACAGTAATTTGTTATGTGAGTCATGGCAGAATCCTTCTTCTAAACACTACAAAGATTGACTCCTTTGTCAACATAACTACATCCTAATGCATTTAGTCTCCCTGTAGGCTGTATTACACACTTGAGAGCTATTGTGCCAAATTCTGCCACTCAGCATTATAATACCTTTTCATCTTGACTTTTTCCCCCTAGTTTATAATGGAAGAGACTAAAACACACACAAGTAAAAGGTAAAGCTTGTTCTCATTTTTTTAAATATACATTTTACTTTGCAGACATTATCAAAAATGAACATCGGAAGAATGGACATGCCAACAAATGTACTTTAAAGACAGGAATATGGTACAAGAGAGAAGTTAAATTAATAATTCAGCTCATTCATATTTTTATTTTCCTACAAAATAAGCTTCTCTAAATCTATTCTTTCTTCTTCATCCAAATAAATATGTATCTGTAAAATATGAAAACTGGAAGAGGTAATTTCTCCTCAAAACTGTACACTGATACAATACAATAAACAGTGATTTTCAAATTATCTGGATCAATATAGATAGGTTTTTCTATTGTTATTAGTATCATTATTCTAAATTTCCTACCTTAAAAATTCTTGCAATTCTTGGGGCTTCTCTGGTGGTGCAGTGGTTGAGACTCCGCCTGCCACTGCAGGGGACATGGGTTTGTGCCCCGGTCCAGGAAGATCCCACATGCTGCGGAGCAGCTAGGCCCGTGAGCCATGGCCGCTGAGCCTGCACGTCCGGAGCCTGTGCTCCACAACGGGAGAGGTCACAACAGTGAGAGGCCCGCGTACCGCAAAAAAAAAAAAAAAAAATTTCTTACAATTCTTGAAGTTTTAGATTTAAGTATTGTAAAGCAATTAGCATGAATATATATTAAAAGTGAGAATTTATTTTATGATAAAAAATTTTGTTATGTATGTTCTTAGTCTCCTTTTTCCTCATCTCTTCATTCATAAAACAAAGAAAAAGAGCTTGGGGACTTCTACAGTCTCTTCAAATACTAACACATTTTACATATATATATATATATTTTTTTTTTCTATACTATCTTCACTTAATAAATCCCCACATCAATCCCTCCCCACGAATTAAAAAAAAAAAAAGTGACCATACAGCACAGACTAACAGGTAACTTAGAATGGATAATGGACTAGTTAGAAGTATTGGCTTTCAAACTGGTAGATATTGCTCTATTCTGACTGCTCTAAGAAAAATTACTTGGGGTCAGAAAGGTTAGGTTTTGAAGTTTTTGTGTGTTGCAGCTTTGAGAACAAGAGCGTTAACTCAAACAAACGGCAAAAAATGCTTTCCACAAATATCTGTATAAATAAATAAATAAATAAATAAATAAATAAATAAAAAGACAACATTATTTTCAATGGGGCATGATGCCTAGAGGCAAAAAATCTTAGACAAGATGTTAAACAAAGGTCATTTGCTGTTTTAAGATTCAAAGGTACTATACCTGTCTTGTTCTCTGAAACCCACACTAAATTTTAAAAGATCTACTGATAGCAGGTGTGTTTTATAAGTTTGAACTTGAAAAATTAGCTCCAGTTTCAAAAGATTCATTGATAATGTTTTGCAGTACAAACAGACATCAAGTAGTTACTTCTCTGCTGCTGTGTAATGTAGTTTAAAGAGCAAAGTGTTATACATATGTGCTCACACTCTAACAGTGATTATTACCAAATGTCTGATCTTTGAAAATGATTTTTAATAAGAAAAGAATTATTGTTATTGCAACTTTTAATACTTTAAGTATTTTAGTAAGTAATTTGAAAACATGCCTTATTTAATATTTACAACTGCTCCTGAGGTGAATTTATTATAATTGACAGTTAAACTGCCAGAGAGTTAAGACCCTAGAATTAACCCTCAAACATTGTGGGATGGGAGATGATGAACACTCACCCTTCCCCAACTCTCTGTGGGACAATTATGAGGTATATTCAACACAATATTTCAGAAAATCTCTATGAGGTGAGTGCTCTGTTATTAGTCATGGTAACATTATAATTGTACAATACTAATTTTCAACTGTTTTTTCTCTTACTTGCTCCACTCCCTCATGGTACTACCTTGAACAAATTTCCAAATAAACTACCTTCAGCATAATCTTTGACTTAGACTCTGCCTTTAGTAAACTCAAATTAGGATACTGTTACTAGAATGACCCTAGAAAGCTCAGCCTTAGCATGGGATTCAGGAATTTCATCAGATAGAAATAAAGATTAGAATAATATTAGATATAGATACTTTACCTAGTTGGCTATATCAGTACGTACCATATTAGGATCAATAAATTACTGACTCATGAATAAATATCACAATTCAGGTTTATTATTGAACAAAAATAAAACAAAACAAGACAATGTCACCCTTAATGCCAAAAACTCGACCTCTGTGCACTGGTGCCAAATCGAATCTTGGAGACAGAGTTTTGGGTGAAGTAGGAAAAGGTAGCTTTATTGCTTGGTCAGGCAAAGGGGGACACAGTGAGCTCCCATCCTGGGAGGATTTGGTGAGCGGTTTTATAGCAGTAATTCAAGGGTGGGGTTGCTGACAAAATTAGGGTGTGTGCAGGACCTACACTGGCCTCAGGTGGTCTCCAGATAAATTACTCTGGTTCTTGAGGCTATCAAACCACACCTTCTCTCTGGAATGAGAATTGCTTCATCTTTCATTTATTGGGGATTTTAGTCCTATAAAGAGCTCAAAGTATATTGTTATGTGTGTCCCTTGAGGCTGAACTAAGACCCTGCCCCAAGGCTGCTCTATTGTTTCTTGGTGGCTCCTCCCTTGTCTCTGTATCCCCTCCCTTCCCTGATTAGCAACTGTTTGAATCTGTCCTTTGGGACTCAGGGAAGATCATGGAGGCTGGAGTCTGTTCCCTGCAAACAACAATGAGAGACACAGGTGCTCAAGAGACCCACAGGGTTTCACCCTGATTATTAGTATTAGATCAATATTATTTTTATAAATAAATATTGTTATTGTTTTTCCAAAGGAACAAGAATATATCAAATATTGCTAAGGATATTCTTATTTTAAAAAGAAGATAAGCTCTCAATATTTTTCTTTCCTTCAAAGATCAAAACAATTTTGACATTTAACAGAATTTGCAATAGACTTAAAGCTCCAAAATATTTGATGTATATCATCTATAATTTAATTAGGTTACAAAAAGTATTTCATTTATTATAAAGATAACTTTATTTCAACTGTTTTTAAGCTACATATTTTTTTCTGATGTGAATTTCCTGGCTTCAGCATCTAAGACATGAAACATCTATCTATTTTGGACTGGGAACTGCCTCTTTAAATTTATTTTATTTTCCACTGTCCTTGTACCCCTCAGGAAGATATTTTATTTCCATGGAAGAGTACCAGCATACACTCTTTTAAATACAGTTTATTATGTGATTTAAATATGGTTTACTATGCCAAGTCTGATGTTATTACTGAAAGCTCAGTACCAAATCAAATGTCGGAGACAGATTTTGGGTGAAGTAGAAAAGGATAGGTTTGGGACCTTCCTGGTGGTCCAGTGGTTAGGACTTTGCGTTTCCTCTGCAGGGGCCACAGGCTTGATCCCTGATCAGGGAACTAGGATCCTGCAGGCCATGTGGCACGGCCAAATAAAGAAAGAAAAGGATAGCTTTATCACTTTGCCAGGCAAAGGGAGACACAGCAGGCTCCTGCCTTGAAAAACTATGTGTCCCAACCCAAGAGGATTTGATGAGGGGTTTTATAACAGTGGTTCAAAGGTGGGGTCTCTGACAACATTAGGGTGAGCAGGGCCTGCACTCCCTTAAATCTCATCGAAGGTGGCAGGTTTCCTAATCTTGATGAGCTTCTTCTGGTCCCTTTAATCTGGCCTCAGGTGGTTTCTTGGCTGCTCCTCCCTTGATTAGCAACTGTTCAAATCAGCCCTTTGGAACTCAGGGAAGGTCATGGAGGCTGGAGTCTCTTCTATAAGAAACGGGGGGACAAAAGGGCCTCCGTGCCTGGGAGCCCCACAGGGCCTCTCTCAGTTTCAATGCCAGATGTGACAACACCAAATGTTGTGTCCTTATATAGAGAGATAATCATGGGTTGAAAGGGCAGAATGGTTATGCAGAAAGTTTTTGAAATAAACATTTTATTTTGGATTAATTTTAGATATAATACCTTTCAAAGTCTGGATATAAATTTCCTATCTACTACTCAGCTAATTTCCTCTGTTGTTAATATCTTACATTACCACATACATTTTCAAACCTAAAAACCAAAACTGGTATATTACTATTACTTAATGCCATACTTTATTCAAACTTTACTGTTTTTACCACTATTGTGCTTTTTCTGTTCCAGGATCCCATCTAGAATACCATGTTACTTTTAGCTCTCATGTCCCCCTAGGCTCCTCTTGGATGTGACAGTTGCTCATACTTTCCTTATTTTTGTGACCTTGACTGCTTGCAGACATTCTGGTTAGGTATTTTATACAATGTCCTCTGATTTGAATCATACTACAGAGGTACCATGCCCTCCGTATCCATGATACCAGGGGGTAGATACTATCAACTTGACTTACCACCAGAGATGTTGGCCTTGATAACCTAGACAAGGTAGTGTTTGCCAGGATTTTCCCCTCTTCTATTCTTTGGAGTCAAGTCACTAAGTCTAGCCAGCACTTAAATGGAGAAGGAGAATTAAGTTCTGTGTCCTAGGGTAACATATTATCTACAAAAATTATTTGGAATTGTTCCATAAGGAAGATTTGTCTTTTTTTGCTTACTTATCTATTTGTTTAATAATTCATTTATATGAGTATGGACTCATGTGTATTTACTTTATACTATGGGTTATAATCTAATGCTACATTATTTGTCTTGTCTTTCTGATTTTTTTCTGTTTTATGGTTGGAAAAACTCAGAAACTGTCATAGCCAAGAGGAGACTAAATAAAAAATATGGTGTTCAGATTCTTATTGTTTGAGAGAGAAGTTACATATCCCTATCTTTCTGTTTTTGGAGCATATCTTTACTTTGTGACACTAAAAGATCCTCCAGATTAATGCTGCATTTTACTTTCTTCAGCTCCAGAATTAGCTATCTCTAAGGATTCTTGGTTCTCTTTATTTGAGAATGGTATTTAGAAAAGAAGATATGGGTTTTAGGTGTGCTTGTTGCTACTGGGGTGTCACTGCTTTAAAACTCTCTCAGTAGAAAGAGTCAGGAAATACATGTATGCCTTCTAATCTATGTATTCATACATATCTATAATTATATCTTTGTCCTGTATCTAACCATTTGTATTAATATTAAACTAATTTGATGTCTCTGGTTCTAATCCATCAAGTGGGTCACCCTAGGCTGCTCTCCTTGCGTATCATAACTTCCTTCACCCACAGTAAGAATTCTACCTCCCACTATATTCTATCCACTTAACTTATTTCTTCAACCTCAATATACATGTAAAGTAGATTCTGAAATGTTAAACCATACTGCTAATGACAAACAACTTTACTCATTAAATAGTGTTTATGTTCAGTTTCTTTTGTCTTTAACCTTATAGATTTCAGTGAAACCACAATTTTCCAAAATTAATTAGGTCATCTCCCTTTTTCCTCACTCTTTCAATGAGATCACACCAAAAATTTATAATACAGTTAGACAGTTTATTCATAGTAAAAATTCCATCTTGGGATCCTCCAGGCTCCTAGTTGATTTTTTTTTTTGTAATTTGCATGCTTTAATTTCACTCTTTATAATGTAAACTTCAAAGAGCCTTGGCAAATGTAAGACTCATGTATGTTTCACTACATCACCATGAATAGTTCCATCAAAAGATTTACCCTGAGTGTCCCCTTTGCTTTCAAACACTCCTTCACCCTCCAATTCATGACAATTACATATTTATTTCCTGTCCTTCTACCTTTGCTTTTTGCAGGATATCATATAAATGGAATAATGTATACACCACCTTTTGGGTCTGGCTTCTTTCACTTAGAAATATGCACACATGGACTTCCCTGGTGGCGCAGTGGTTAAGAGTCTGCCTGCCGATGCAGGGGACATGCGTTCGTGTCCCGGTCCAGGAAGATCCCACATGCCGCGGAGCGGCTGGGCCCGTGAGCCATGGCCGCTGAGCCTGGGCGTCCGGAGCCTGTGCCCCGCAACGGGAGAGGCCATAACAGTGAGAGGCCCGCGTACCGCAAAAAAAAAAAAAAAAAAAAAAAAGAAATATGCACATAATCTGCATTCATGGTTCCTCATGAGTCAATAAATTATTTTTATTCCCTAAATAGTTGTTCCATTGTATGAATGTAATAGTTTGTGTATTCATTCATCTGTGGAAAGACAACTTGGTTTTTTCCAGTTTTTTGTTATTATGAATAAGTAAAATTTCTAAAAACATGCACATACAGGTTTTGTGTGAAAATAATTTTCACTTAACTATCTAGGAGCATGACTGCAACATTGTGTGGCAAATCTACATTTAATTTTATAATAAAGTGCCAAACAGTCCTTTCAAAGTCAGTGTAAACGTTTTCACTCAAACTAATAATGAATAATACTTGCCAACATTTTATATTGTCAGTCTTTTTGAATTTTGGATCCATTTTAATGGTGTGTAAAGATATCTCATTGTTGCATCAATTTACACCTTCCTAGTGACAAATAATGTTGAGAATCATTTTATATGCATACTGGTCATCTATTTTTCATCTATGTTAAATTATTTGCTCCCAACATTTATCAATTTTTGTATTGGGTGGTTTATTTTCTTACACCTAACTTTTAAGTTCTTTATGCATCAAGGAAAATAGTCCTGAATCAGATATGTGATTTGCAAATATTTTCTTTCCATCCCTGGCTTATATAATAGTATTTGTCTTTAGAGAATCTTAACAAAGAACAATTTGTCAGTTTTTAAATTAATTGTACTTTTAATGTTATACCTTAAAACTCACCCTCAAACCCAAGGACAAAACAGTTCTTCCTATTTTTATTTTTATAAATTTTACAGTTTTACATTTTATATTTGTCTATGATCTATTAAGAATTAACTTTTTGTTAAAGTAGTAATTGCCATGAAATTAGATTAGATTGGGTCTACATTGCAGCAATCATAGGTGCCTCACAGAATCTATCAGAGACCCTCTGGAAGAAGTCACTTTTAGCTGAGCTCTAAGATTATATCAAAAGATAGTTTATTTTTAGTATGGTATTACTGGAATACAATTAATATTAACCTAAATTCTAATGAAATAAAGCACCATGAATTAGAACAAGAATAAAACATGGTAGCTACTGGGATTATATTTTAAAATGTCAGCTTGAAACAACAGCCAGGGAACATGACTCACTAAAAAGCAAAGACAAAAATCGAAAAGAAGAACCTAGAGGATTATTATAAGATATACAAATAAATATAATAATCAATTTTTTAAATGATTATAACAACAAATTAAACTCAACTGAAGAGAAAATTTAAAATTCAAGTATTGTCAGAGTGCAAAGTGGGAGAACTTAAAAATATAAAATACAGAAAAGAGATTAAGAGTTATAAAGGATAGAGCAAAGGTCTAACGAATATTTAGCTGGAGACACATAAGTCAAGAAGCAAGTCAGAGGCAAAATACAGAAGACAATGTTTGAGAATTTTCTAGAATTGATGAAAGATATCAATTCATAATTCTATGAAGCCCAGCAAATCTACAGCAGAATAAATACAATAAATCCATTCCTAGATACATCATGATAAATCTCCAGAATACAATAGCTAGTGCTATAGGGAGAAGATGGGGTTGGGGAGGAAATATTAATTACTTTTTGTAAGAGGAAGAATTAAACTGACTATTGACTTTCTACCTCAACCATGGTAGCCAGGAATTAGAGAAATTTTATTTCCAACTATCTGAGAGAAAATACCTATCTATTGATATAATTCTATTTTTTATGGATACTTCTAAAAATAGACAAAAGACAGTCATGTGTAGTGGCCAAGATATCAGAGTAGGAAGATCCTGAGCTCACTTCATCCCAAAGGCACACCAAAATTATGACTATTTACAGAGCAACTCTTAGTGAGAAAGATCAGAAGACTAGCAGGCAAGATCTTCTACAACCAAAGATATGAAGAAGAAACCACAAAAAGATGGGAAGACCCATTAGCTAGACTCATCAAGAAAAAAAGGGAGGGCTTCCCTGGTGGTGCAGTGGTTGAGAGGCTGCCTGCTGATGCAGGGGACACGGGTTCGTGCTCCAGTCTGGGAGAATCCCACATGCCATGGAGTGGCTGGGCCTGTGAGCCATGGCCACTGAGCCTGTGAGTCCATAGCCTGTGCTTCTCAACAGGAGAGGCCACAACAGTGAGAGGCCCACGTACCACAAAAAAAAAAAAAAGAAAAAAAAGAAAAAAAGGGAGAGGACCCAAATCATTAGAATTAGACATGAAAAAGGAGAAGTAACAAATGACACTGCAGAAATACAAAGGATCATGAGAGATTACTACAAACAATTATATGCCAAAAAATGGACAACCTGGAAGAAATGGACAAATTCTTAGGAAAGCACAACCTACTGAGACTGTATCAGGAAGAAATAGAAAATATAAACAGACCAATCACATGCACTGAAATTGAAACTGTCATTGAAAATCTTTCAACAAACCAAAGCCCAGGACCAAATGGCTTCACAGGCGAATTCTATCAAACATTTAGAGAAGAGCTAACACCTATCCTTCTCAAACTCTTCCAAAATAAAGCAGAGGGAGGAACACTCCCAAACTCATTCTCCAAGGACACCATCACCCTGATACCAAAACCAGAAAAAGATGTCACAAATAAAGAGAACTACAGGTCAATATCACTGATGAATATAGATGAAAAAACCTTCAACAAAATATTAGCAAACAGAATCCAACAGCATATTAAAAGGATCATACACCATGATCAAGTGAGGTTTACCCCAGGAACACAGGGATTCTTCAATATATGCAAGTCAATCAATGTGAAAAACCATATTAACAAATTGTAGGAGAAAAACCACACGGTTATCTCAATAGATGCAGAAAAATCTTTCAACAAATTTCAACACCCATTTATGATAAAAACCCTCCAGAAAGTAGGCATAGATGGAACTTACCTCAATAAAATAAAGGCCATATATGACAAACCCACCACCAACATTGTTCATAATGGTGAAAAACTGAAACCATTTCCACTAAGATCAGGAACAAGACAAGGTTGCCCACTCTCACCACTATTATTCAAAATAATTTTGGAAGTTTTAGCCACAGCACTCAGAGAAGGAAAAGAAATAAAAGGAATCCAAATTGGAAAAGAAGAAGTAAAGCTGTCACTGTTTGCAGATGATACGATACTATACATAGAGAATCCTAAAGATGCTACCAGAAAACTACTGGAGCTAATCAATGGATTTGGTAAAGTAGCAGGATACAAAATTAATACACAGAAATCTCTTGCATTCCTAAACACTAATGTTGAAAAATCTGAAAGAGAAATTAAGGAAACACTCCCAAATACCATTGCAACAAAAAGAATAAAATACCTAGGATTAAACCTACCTAAGGAGACAAAAGACCTGTATGCAGAAAACTATAAGACACTGATGAAAGAAATTAAAGATGATACAAATAGATGGAGAGATATACCATGTTCTTGGATTGGAAGAATCAACATTGTGAAAATGACTCTACTACCCAAAGCAATCTACAGATTCAGTGCAATCCCTATCAAACTACAAATGGCATTTTTCACAGAACTAAAACAAAAAATTTCACAATTAGTATGGAAACACAAAAGACCCCAAATAGCCAAAGCAGTCTTGAGAGAGAAAAATGGAGCTGGAGGAATCAGGCTCCTGGACTTCAGACTATACTACAAAGCTACAGTAATCAAGACAGTGCGGTACTGGCACAAAAACAGAAAGATAGATCAATGGAACAGGATAGAAAGCCCAGAGATAAACCCATGTACCTATGGTCACCTTATCTTTGATAAAGGAGGTAAGAATATACAATGGAGTTGAGACAGCCTCCTTAATAAGTGGTGTTGGGAAAACTAGACAGCTACATGTAAAAGAATGAAATTAGAATACTCCTTAACAACATACACAAAAATAAACTCAAAATGGATTAAAGACATAAATATAAGGACAGACACAATAAAACTCTTAGAGGAAAACAATGGCAAAACACTCCATGACATAAATCAAAGCAATATCCTTTTGAACCCACCTCCTAGAGAAATGGAAATAAAAACGAAAATAAACAAATGGGACCTAATGAAACTTAAAAGGTTTTGCACGGCAAAGGAAACCATAAACAAGATGAAAAGATAACCCTCAGAATGGGAGAAAATATTTGCAAATAAAGCAACTGACAAAGGATTAATCTCCAAATTATACAAGCAGCTGATGCAGCTCAATATCAAAAAAACAAACAACCCAGTCCAAAAATGGGCAGAAGACCAAACAGACATTTCTCCAAAGAAGATATACAGACTGCACACAAACACATGAAAGGATGCTCAACATCACTAATCATCAGAAAATGCAAATCAAAAGTACAATGAGGTATCACTTCACACCAGTCAGAATGGCCATCATCAAAAAATCTATTAACAACAAATGATGGAGAGGGTGTGGAGAAAAGGAACTCTCTTGCACTGTTGGTGGGAGTGTCAATTGATATAGCCATTATGGAGCATAGTATGGAGGTTCCTTAAAAAACTAAAAATAGAACTACCATAGGATCCAGCATTCCCACTACTGGACATATACCCTGAGAAAACCATAATTGAAGAAGAGTCATGTACCACAATGTTCATTGCAGCTCCATTTACAATAGCCAGGACATGGAAGCAACCTAAGTGTCCATCAACAGATGAATGGATAAAGAAGATGTGGCACATATATACAATGGAATATTACTCAGCCATATAAAGAAATGAAATTGAGTTATTTGTAGTGAGGTGGATGTACCTAGAGATTGTTATACAGAGTGAAGTAAGTCAGAAAGAGAAAAACAAATACTGTATGCTAACACATATGTATGGAATCTAAAAAAAAAATGTTATGAAGAATCTGTGGGCAGGACAGGATAAAGACACAGAAGTAGAGAATGGACTTGAGAACATGGGGAGGCAGAAAGGTTATCTGGGACTAAGTGAGAGAATGGCATGGATATATATATATATGCTACCAAATGTAAAATAGATAGCTTGTGGGAAGCAGCCACATAGCACAGGGAGAACAGCTTGTTGCTCTGTGTCCACCTAGGCTGATGTGGAGATGGGAGGGAGACGCAAGAGGGAGGAGATATGGGGATGTATGTACATGTATAGCTGATTCACAGCAGCAACTAACACAACATTGTAAAGCAATTATACTCCAATAAAGATGTTAAAAACAAAACAAAACAAAACTGAAAATTCAACACAAGGTGAAACTTATCAATCAGAAATGAATCAAATAGAGAACTAGAGAATGAGAAAGCAGTGGTAAAGTAGTTCTAGTTAGCATAAGTTTTGTTTTAATAATAATCATCATCAGCATAATCTAAAATAAATTCTGTGGAAACTCTTGTTGTAGAACAGAGCTTATAATGGACATTTCTTCAGGTTATTTCCCTCATTATCTCAGAGTTTCATCTTGTTTCATGGTCTTCCTTTCTTTCTTTATTTTTCTAACCATGGTACTTTCCTTTGAAAGCCATGTGCCGAGATAATCCATCCAAGATCTTACTTGCTTAGTTCCTTCAAAGACCCTTTCCTCTCTCTGGTATTAGTTATTCAATTTCTTGATTTTACACTTAATTTTGATTCATGAACTTCACCTTCTTAGAAATCTTGGCTACATACTAACTGGATCATGGCTGTCTTCTATGATACAGTTTTCTACTGAAATCTTGATTCTTTACATAGGGAGACATACATTTTCTAAGTGTTAACTGACTTCTGATTTCCTTCATCTGTTTAAATATTAGAACAATGAATAAACTACTTTGAATGCTTGCTTAATATATTCATCATTTTATATATAAAAACATAAATGATAATTACTAAGACAGTCTTATACAATTAATTTGAAGTTACTTATACATTTTGTAAACATCTAATGTTGGATTAAGGTTTTGCATGTGTTCAACTTTGGAAAGACTTGAACTTAACTCCATAAGATGATGTCTCCTTTTGTGCATCCAATTCCACTATTCTACATACATTCTGCAGGAATTTCCTCTCTTTTTTCTAGAGATCTGTTCATCCAGGTCTCCTCTTTACTGCTTAAAAAAAAAAAA
The DNA here is from genome assembly GCF_000442215.2 of Lipotes vexillifer. Lineage (NCBI taxonomy): Eukaryota > Metazoa > Chordata > Mammalia > Artiodactyla > Lipotidae > Lipotes > Lipotes vexillifer. The sequence continues at coordinate 103,084 of NW_006787133.1, forward strand.
AAAAACTAATAAAAAAAGGCAGATATGCACACTTGCTGCTGTTGACACTTTGCTCTGTATCTCATTCTAATTTCCTGCCACCAACTGCCAAATTGATCTATATCTTGGCAATTCCCTGCGACAATCTTTTCACAGTACCATCTACTGTTTTAAAGATAAAGTCATTAATTTTACATTCTGAAAACAGCAACAAATGACCTTTACACACTTATTAAAACAATGACTTGATGATTACTGATACATTTTTCAATAAAGACTAGCAAACAACCCTGATGCAGATTATAAAAATAGTAAAATTAATTCAAAAGTTTGAAGATTTTTCCCTTTCCCCTTCTCCCCTTCCTATTCCAGAGATACTTCAGCTTTATTGCTAGACTGGCTGCTTTGTTAATGTCATCAGATAAAGCAAAGAGCAGATACATGCACATTGTTGTTTAATATACCACCTGAATCAAGAATACAGTAGTCCAGAATATTTTGAAATATATTTCAGGGATTTTTCCAGTCAATCACCTCACCCAAACAATAATCCTTTCCTCCCATTTCTGAGTGCCTGGGAGTGGTTGCCCTTTCAGATTTTGAGAGGACTTGGGTAGCATAAGATAAATTAGATTCTTAGTTTGGTATATTTGGCTTCTTTTTCCCTCTTGTCAGTATTCCACTTAAGCTGTTTACTATTGTGCACCTTTCTTCCCTTCTCACCAAAGGGCTGACCTCAGGAGACAGAAAAGAGCAGGCCTTGTTGTAGCTAATTAGAGAGGGTAGATACCTGGGAAACTGGCTGGCTACCAGCTTCACAGTAACCCTTGAAGATCTTTGCATTTAACAAACATTTACCAAACATTTTATTATGTGCAGGGCTCTGTACTAAGTTCACTGTTTTTCTGTTGTTGTAGGTTATTTTTGTTTGTTTTTCATTTGTTTTTTCATTCTTGAGAATATGTCTAACAGCTTAAGGTCTTTACATTTGTAAGTCATATAACTTTAATGAATCATAATCATAATCATAAATCCTAGAAAACTATGTAGTAGGCCAGTTTAAGACTGATATTTGATATTTAATATGGGAGCCAATTTGTTTCCTTTCTTACAAGATTATGTATATATATAATATATAAATAATATATAGTATTTATATATATTATATATATTTATAGTACACACACACACACACACACACCCTCTATATCTGCTTACAATGCTCATTCTCAATGTGTTGACCTTCGGTCTTTTTGTTTTTTGGCTGCATTGGGTCTTCGCTGCTGTGCACCGGCTTTCTCTAGTTGCGGTGAGAGGGGGCTACTCTTTGTTGCAGTGTGCAGGCTTCTCATTGCGGTGGCTTCTATTGTTGTGGAGCATGGGTTCTAGGCATGCAGGCTTCAGTAGTTGTAGCACATGGGCTCAGTAGTTGCGGCTCGCGGGCTCCAGAGCACAGGCTCAGTAGTTGTGGAGCACGGGCTTAGTTGCTCCACAGCATGTGGGATCTTCCCGGACCAGGGCTTGAACCCATGTCCCCTGCATTGGCAGGCGGATTCCTAACCACTGAACCACCAGGGAAGCCCCTGACCTTCAGTCTTAATTTACAAAGCAAACATCTCAAATCATCAATAATAAAATATGTTGGTGTTCAGTAATAATGTGTAAATTTCAGGTTTTTTCTTTTTCTATATAAAAAGAAAATAAAATTCAATTACACTTTAGGGAGTGGTTTGTTCATTTGTTTATCCTTGGTTTAAATAATCTAAATGAATATAAATAGTTTGGAACTGAAAGAAAGGAAAGCAAATTTTATTTATTAGGGAGTTTATAAAACATATTAGGCTTCAAAACCAAATTATATATACTATTAGATTTTAGCCTTAAAATGATCAAGTTTTTACAAAATAAACTTTGTATAATAAGATAGTATCTAGTGGTCTCTCTGATCACTGTACACACACACACAGACACACACACACACACACAACCAGGGCACCTACAAAGTACAAAATTATTGCAACTGAACTGTATAAATGATGTACTGTAACCTGCTTTTGACATGTGATTAAAGCCCAATGTTATAAAATCATTATCCTATTTTATTGTATGCTTACAAAAAGTATGGGTTGAATTGTTTCCCTCAAAAATGTAAATGTTGAAATACTAACCCCTTATACCTCACAATGTGACTGTATTTGATTATGGGGTCTTTAAAATGGTAATTAATATAAAATGCTGGTATTTTACCAAGTTGACAAGTGAGAATTCACTTGCCAGCAATTGGTTTCAATTTCCCAAGAAGTCCATTGTCCATTTTTAAGCAATATTATAGATCTTGTGCTCTCATATATTGTCTTCAAATGTTGTTGACCTTGTTAATACCTTGTCATATAGATATAAAATAAATAAATCACACTAATAATCTGTGGGAACTCAGGATTATTTATCTAGGTTCCCTGTAGGAATTTTAAATAGTTCTTATCAATTTTCTAGAGGACACATATATTTTAAACTCTGTAAAGTTTGTTATTCAATTAATTTAAAGAAAATATTTCTATATTCAATTTACCCTAAACACATAAATATTTTATATCACTTAATTTTGTGTCTTTGATCTGACTGCACACATACAATACATATACTTCCAAGTTTGCTGGGGAAAAAAATGAGGTTGTTAAATACCTACAAGGAAGAGACTAATAATGTATTCATCTGAAGCACACCAATGAGTAGACATAAAAGAGTGTCGGGATGGTGGAAAACTGGAAATTGATCAATACATTTCAAGATATTTAGAGACACTTTGATTGACATAATTGGTCAAAATAAAAGATGTCTTAATTCTAAGTACAACCCATTGGTAATACATTTACTGTCCTCACGTCAATTAAGTACTCATGATCCTTTATATTTTCAATATGCATGGTGATAAAATGAGAATTTGAAATTCACTATTCCTGACTTTATTTTCAATATGATCCGACCAGACTTTATTTTCAATATGATTAATATAAAGAATTCAATCAATGATATCTATATATCAATAGATTATGGAATTAAACTGGTAATATACACTCCCCTTTGATGGTAAAATACAAGACATCAGAGAATGGAAAATTAAATAATGAATTCAAGTAGTAGAGATAGGTAAGTTTGACAACACTTTTAGTCCAGATAACACTAGCTAACTCTTCATAATATGTGTTTACTTTAATCCATAAACCAGATGTAGAATGTAAAGCATTATTTTATTGAATATGTATACTTTGTCTTAACTCATTATTCTGTGCTTTTTGGGGTAACACAACCCAGCAGTAGCAAATATGAGACCTTCTGAGTCTAAAGTTACACTGCCCTGTGACTAAAAGTAGCAATAGGCATTACCTTCCTTTGGCTTAGTAATCTGAGGATGCATTTTTAATTTCATTCATTCCATTAATATAATGGAGGGATAAAGTTGGTTTTCTGTGACTATTTTATTAGGTTCAATTTTATTAGGTTCTATTTTATTAGAACTATTTTATTAGTTCTAATTATTTATTTATTAGAACTATTTTATTATTTCTAATTATTTATTAGACTATTTTATTAGGTTCAGTTGTTGAGCTAAATATCAAAGAAGTAAAAGATTAGAGAAATCATACAGTAAGCATAATGCACCACATAACAGTATGTGACAGAAATCTATATAAATAGAAGCTACTTTCTTCAGTCTTACGTGAATACTTTATTTTACCCACCATAATTTATTCTTCACTTGGATCATTGCAAATTGACATGTATTAAACAAATATAATTTTAGGACTAATGATATGTACAATAAAATAATATAAAATGGCTTTAAACTTCAAAGGGATTTAAAATATCATATTTAGTCTACAATTCAAATTGTATTATCATGCCTTTTCTTTTTTTGCAGGAGATAAAAATGAGGCATTAAGACATTTAGAAACCTTATGTAATGTCATATAACTGATGCAGATGTAAGCTCCGATTCACTCCCTTGAAATCTATGTACTATTAGAATCAAACTGTCATTTGATAGTCATGATACCTCACTCTCCTAAATTCCCTCTTACCTCTCTGTCCTTCTGTTTTGATTTTCCTGTAGCTTCTCCTTGTTTATCCTTTATGTCGATTATGGCACACCCACAAATCTTTTCCAAGTCCCCCTTTTTTATCCATACTTCTATAGTTCTGACTGGGGGATTCTCATCTATTTATATGTCTTTATTTACCACTTTACATGGAGATGATTCCAACCTACACTTTAATCTAGATCCTCTCCTTAATGACTCTATATAACAGTGATTATTACAGTGTTGCTGATATAAAGTTAAAGAAATATAAATATATAGATAGATGTACATATATGTGTATGCCTGAGTATATTGCACATATTTATATGTGTGTATCTATATGTCTGTGTCCATGAAGTACATTCAAATACATATTTGGTCTCTTGCTTATGCTTACTACTTCCTGAAGTGACTTGTTGAAGAATGTCAAAACTGCTATTTATGATAATTAGTAGTCACATCACAGAAACAATAAAAAAGCTCATGATCTTTGAAAACTGTCTGAGGGTGCAAGTTTTTTTAATTAATCTTTCTGGCTTGATTGCATTTAACTTCCACACCTTCCATTTTCAGTCATCATGAGACAGTTCACAGTAACTCTATTTACAAACTCTGTAAAATCATAATATAGGAAAATGAGTCATGGAAAAAAGTACACAGTATTCAGAATGGTAATAACTGGCAAATACTACACAAAATGCAGCATGAGTTTTCAATCATCTGATTGTATATCAAGACACTTTTTTTTATCAAGTCATCTGTTAACAGCAGTTTGCTGAATCAAGGCATTAAAATGTCTTGAGAAGTCACATACCTACCAAAATTCCTAATATCATTAGAATTAGGCTATAGGAAAATATCCCAAAGGATGTTTATAGGAAGCCTCATTGCTTTAGTCTGGACAAATCACAGGAGAATATAGTTAAGGAAATAAAGCTTTGTATTTCTTGAAGATGCTGTATAATAGTATGATTATGCTAAATAAAGGAGAATAGTTCAGAAGTGTCTGGATTTATTAACTTTTTAATTGATTAATGCTTAGAGGAAAAAGAACCAGTAACAAGTTAAAATATACCAGCAAATATAACATTAAGGTGGAATAATTTTAGTATCCATATTCTTTTCTTTCTTTCTTTGTTTTTTTTTTTAAAAAGAATCAGGTGAGGGGGTTTGCTTAATTACTTAACTGGAAACCATGGAAAGAAGAGGATATACTCTTAAGAAAAGCAAAAATATGCTTAACCTGAATCACCATAGAATAACCATGTCAGTTGTTTTGATGGTTTTTTTTTCTAGTTTTCACTTCTAAGTGAAATGTCACATAAATATCACATATATTATATAAATGTTTAATATTTTTAAGATGTTACATAAAGAGAAATAAATTTTCATTATTTTTTCAATTAAAAATAGTTTCTTCCCAAGTTAGGAAAACTACCAAGGCAATGTGTTATAATGGTAATGATGGAGCTTTTAACATCAGCTAGAGCAGACCAAAACATTTGCTTTGATTCTAATTAACTAAGAGAATGTACTTACTGGCAGAATTCTGGGTTCTGAAAACATCCTATGAGTTTTAATCAGAGTACACTTTCTGCTACATGATTTTCTCTGCCCTTTTCTTTCTTCTTTTTGGCAGATAAAGTGGAACAGGATAGCTCTTACTCCCTTGAGGAAGCTACTACACTTCTGACTTTTTCCTAGATTTATTAGGTAGACATAGGTTATCATTCTTTCTCTTGTCTTATCCATTTTCTCTTACAGCACATAAAGTTGGATGCCATTAAAATTTTGGCCCTTCTGAATTATCATGAAGTTAATTTTATCATCTCATAGTTTTAAGGGTTTTTTCCCACTTTTTATAAGAGAAAATCAAACAACTATTACTACTTGCCACTTTGCAAAGCTTATATAATGATATAATGTTATAATTTGTTTTAGAAAATATTTAATGCATTAGCACTTTTATTTGACTTTTAATAATCACATTTGATTTGCATTCCTTTCATTGATTTCTCTTAAGCTGCTGAACCATTCTTGAGAAAGGGACCTTTATAATTAAACATGTAGAGTATAATCTTCTACAAATTTTAGGAATACTTTCATTATCACTAGGAATTTGGAGACTGAGCCCTACATATTAATTTATTGAGCAACACGAGCACTGCATTATCAGTTTCAGACTGAAGATGGAGTATGCTTGGACTGAAAACCCCTAAAAAAATAGGATTGACTATGAGAAATTTCAGGCCACAGAGTAAAGTTTCTGTAAAGTTTCCAGACAATCTTGAACATGTAAAATGGGACCTGAATTTACTTCATTAACTGCATAGTATATGGCTTCTAAAATATTCCTCAGACAGGTTGAGGAAATCTTTTTATTTGATACGAAATTATAAAAGCTTTAGAGGTATTCCATCCTGACTATTTCCCCCAATCCTGACAAGCAGAGGCAGATTAGGATTCTTTATGTTTCAAAAAACCTACACTCAGAGGGATCCAAATCCAGGCTCATTATTTTGATAGATGTGGCAATTCTTCTAACAATCTAACTAGAAAACCTGTAAACTTTTGGGATTATATAGACATCCTACTGTCAGTTTTACCTGACTTCTGTCACCTCTCTGGCTCTATTTTATTCCCTTTACTTTGGGTAGTCTTCTAACACTGTGATCAAATTTTACTACACTGGAGTCTTAAATCTCTACATCTGTAGTTGTGGATTATATGTTTAAAAAAGCACCCAAGGTTTCTAGGAGGAATATTAGGTTTGGCTCAGCCTGGAGTCAAAGAATTACTTTATACAAGGTTAACTGAAGTACATGATGAAGGAAAACAAGACACTGAAAAACAGCAGGGCCCTGTGGGTCTTTCCTGGGGACAGACTCCTTACCCTATATCCCCCATCTCCTGTTAGTAGAAAATCTTAATCTCCTAGGCGTTCCCCTAGTTCCAAAGAACAAATTTAATCAGAGAAGTGAGAAAATGAGGAAACAAAGGAAAGCAGTCAAGTAAGACAAAATAATAATAGTCTAGCCATGAAACAAAATCAAGGACAATTAATTCTTTCTAAAAGGCTAGAGATAATATTCTGAGCCATATCCTTGAGTTGTTTTGCAGGTACTAAAACTCACACCAGTTGGAAGAAATTATCTGCATGCTTACCACCAGCACGTAGGCCCCAGTTTGGTTAGAACCAGAAGGTTGATGACTGAGATTCCCAACACATCACGTTTTTACCTTACCATCAACCAATCACACTCTCTCTCACACTGTCTTTAAAAACGGTTCCCTGAAAGCCATTGAGGAGTTCCAGTCTTTTGAGCATGAGCTGCCCATGCTCCTTCCCTGGCACCCTGTGATAAATGCTGTACTTTCCTTCACCACAACATGGTGTCAGTAGATTGGCTTTACTGAGCATCAGGTGACCAGACCCAGCAATAACAGAAGTTTTCTCTTAGAGAATACAAGCATTTCTGGTTTATGGCATGCCATTTCTCTCAGTCTACTGGGAACTTTCTTCAAGTATCTATATTTAACAAAATAAAATGTTTATTACCAATCAGTCTTATTTAGTCGGTATTATTGTTATTGTTATTAGACCAGATTAAGAAAACATTGTGAATATTTAAACATTTGCAAACTGTATCTTAAATGTTATATTTGAATTAAACAACTCAAGCATTTGACCATTTCAAATTAGATTACAATATCTAAAGGTGACTATATAGGGTGTTTTTTTTTTTACATACATATGCTTTATTTTTAGGTCTCCTTATAGAATAGAATAAGAGAAAATGAAAACATACTTTTTCTATAAATTTTTGGGCTATTGTCATAAATTCGGGGAACAGAAATAATATGGAAATGATCTACATGAAAAAACAATGAAGATAATAATTAGAAGATTATAAATTGCAACCTGGTCAACTGTCAAATATATCCATTTTACGTCTACAATTACAAGCTGCAAAAAAGAAGTAATATTTATCAGATATTGCTCTTTTTCTGACCTTTGTAAAGTGAAATTCAAAATATCTTCCATATAACAACATCATATTTAAAGACACCTTACTATCATTTCAATGAAAGGATTTCCAAGTGCATAAGTTTTAAAAGCAAGGTAATTTGGTAAGGGACACATTCACTATGAGGATTAATTTTGAAATCTCCTTATGAAATGCTGTCATCATTTTATCTTTTATTTCTCCATATCATCTGCCTCAAGTTCAAGGGAAAACATTTTTTTCAAAGCACTATAACATTAATTATTTTCATTTCACAAAGTCATTAAAAATAAATGTAAATTATTTTTGGAGTTTTGTTTAACAAAATGGATCATATTATTCACTGTCTTTTTCAATTGTTATTCAATAATTATTCTTTTAAGATACTTAAATAGCAACATAAAGAGAACTCTTTGATTTGTATTAATAAGGGCAAAGTATTCTATCTTATAGATGCAGAAATACCAGATTTAATCAGTTTCCATTTGATGTATATTTAATTGTTTTTGTTTGGAGTCATTAAAAAATTAGACATATTTTGTTCATTTATTTCAGCCACTGTTTGCAAATAGATACAATATTTTAGATGTTGCCAAATCACTCTCCATAAAGTTTTTACTAATTTATTCACCCACAGACTATATGAGAGTACCTTTTCTTCACATACTAATCAGCACTTGATAGTATCTTTGTTAAAAGATAACTTTAAAAATATTTTCAAATATACACATAAAAATTTGCATTTTGTGATTTACAGGAGAGGTTGAGGCATTTACTGATTACTGATATTCATTTTTCTTTGAGCTATTTGTTCATATATTTTGTGCCTCAGGATAATTTTTTAATCCAAATTATTGGTGACATATTGAGGAACTTTGTTTTTTGGTTAACATTATCAATATTTTCCAGCTTATCTTTTTTGTCTTAATTTGTGGTGTTATGACATACTAACAGTTATCTATTTATTTTAATTATTACTTAGTCAAAATACTCAATCCTCTTTTATTGAATGGTTTGAATATGGTAGACACATCAGGAAACAGCTGTATATATGTATATATATGTGTGTGTGTGTGCAGCCCAGCCTATAGCCTTTAATGCCATTTGATTTCTCAGACACATCCCTGATGGTTCCCAAACATATTCAGGTATTCAAAAACCTCATTTAAAGTTATTACCAAGACCAGACTAATCAAAATCAACTTTTTTCAATTGCATTGAATTTAATTATGTTTTTTACACACAGTTCTACCCACAAATAAGACGAGACCCAGGTTCATTCATTTGTTGAAGGAAAGTAAAGGGAAGTAAGACCTTAGCCTTCACTCTCTTCTTTTCACATCATCTCTGTGTGCTAGAGGTAGCTTCCAACTTCTCCAGGGTTGGATTATCAAAGGATGGTGAATGGAAACAAGGTTTCTTTGGACTGGTGCTGTTGGAATTCGGCAATCATATCTCCTTTGTGGATGATACCCACATGTCAGCACTCTCTCATTACCAGCATAAACTACATCAAGGCACTCTTTGCTCATGGATTACATTGACAAGAGCCACCTTAACATTCCTCTCAACTTGACTAATCCTACCCCCAAAACCTGATGGTATTAGGAGATGGCTTTGGGAAGCCTCTGGGAAGTAATCCGAATAGATGAGGTCATGCGGGTGGAACCCTCATAAACATGATTAGTATAGTTATGAGAGTCAGGAGAGAACTGTCCTCATCTCTCTGCTCTATGAGGATGGATACAAAATACAAGACAAGTCAACAGTCTGTAAATCAGAAGAGGGCTCTCATTAGAACCTGACTGCTTGCACCCTGTTCTTGCACTCCCAGCCTCCAGAACTGTGAGAAATAAATTTCTGTTGTTTATAACCCACCCAGTTTATGGCAGTTTGTTATAGGAGCCTGAACTAAGATACCCACCATTCCCTAAAAAGATACTGGCTTATTCTATGATTCTCCATTGGTCGTTTTTACACACGGGCTGGGAATGGATTATGGACTAAAAGTGTAAAGACTGATTTTTGCCCATCTCTCTGCAAGTCACAGATAGATTACTATAGCATATTTGTGCAAATATGTGAGTTATAGTCAGATATTGTTCTCTATAATACTATGTTTTCCTAGCCAAGTACATGATGCTGATTAAGTTTTTTTAACTGTCTTACAGTAAACATTTTCATAAACATTTGCTCAGTTTCACCAACTTTATCCCTGGATGTTTATTGACACCTCAAAAAATATTATTTCTGATTTGCTAATGATGTCAGATATGCAAATTTAATTGCAGATAATTATCTCTACGTTTGTCACAATGAAATTGGAAACTGCTATCATCACTATTTTTATTTAAAAATTTATTGAATTTTGACCTTGGGTCCTAGCAGAAAGCAAGAACATACTTCATGAGCATTAAAATTAAAATTGCATTTCTTATTATTAGGGATAGAACTTGATTTGTATTTACTTGATCAATTTTATTAGTTCAAACATTCAAATATTCTACATACTGTTAATATTTCAATCCCTTGATTTGCCATGGGTTCACAAAAATGGGTCAGATTGACTAAGAAAATATTTATTTCTTTAAATATCTCTACACATTTCCTAAAATATATGTTTACATTTCTCATTTTTAGTTTATAAATTATGTGACATAATTCTCTTTTACTCTGGATCATCCTTTTAGTTTGAACGTTTCTGAAACACTTACTCTTAGATGTATCTCTGGCACAAATATATATGAATTAGTTACGTTATTTCATTAATTTCAAAGTAATTTTTCTTTGCTAATTTGAACTTATTCATTAGTATTGTTTAGAATAGCAAATATATTTAGTTTGAAATTTTTAGCATATTTTATGTGAATTTCCATTTTAACACTCTGGGGTTTTTTGTCATGCTATATAAATTACTTTTTCTCTCTGTTGTAATATTTGTATTTAATAAACTCTGAAGTTTGTACCTCATAACCATATTGGTATAACATGTATCCATGTATGTTTCTTATTCATAAATTAGAATTGGAACTATTGGCTTTTGTCACAAATGATATAAAAACTTATGAGCTTGTACTTTTCCTTCTAAGCCTGGATTTAATTTTGATTTTACTTTAAATTTCCTGATTATTAATTTTATGATGATAACATATATTTAAAGGAAATCAATATAAAACGTTTCTTAAAAAAATTATTACTGCTATTCATTATACAGTAAAGTCTCACAAGGAAGGTAAGATTAGTACTACTACACTTCCTCACAACAACCATCAAGCTCTCCAGCATATCCCCCACCCTTATCTCTCTCTCTCTTGCTCACTCCTTTTTGCTATAACATTAATTTTTTGTTGTCCTTCATGACAGTTACCTACAACAAATATGTCTTAACTATTTAAGCTTGGTTCTCTATGTTAATGTGTGCAATGCTCAGCACCAGTTGGTTTATCCTGGCTTATCCATGAGATACTGGATAGCTAGATTTTAATATCATGCAGATCTCGTGTTTTAATAAACATTCATTGGTGCTCTACTACCTGGGTTCTTGGAAACATGAGAATGTCTGCTCTTTGCCTCCGTACTTCAATAAAAATTGCTTGGATATAAGTTTCTTCATTTCTGCTTTCATGCCTTTAGAATTAAATTTGTTTCATTTCTTTGACATTGTGAAACCAGCCTGATTACTGATTCTCTCATCATCACCAATAGCACCACCAGGATCACACCCACACAAATTCATGCAAACACATTCTGTGCACCCAAAGTTAATTGTTTCCTAAGACTATTTATTAATTTTAGATCTTAGTAACTTCACTAGGATATTACTCAACATTAATATTTCTGTATTAAAATGTACAAAGCACATTTTACCCTTTCAGGTTAGATTATATATTCATATATATATATGATAAATACATATTTATTTTATCTTGTATATGTTTTTTGTTTCCTTCCTATTATTTAATAATAACTGTACCCTTAAATTTGGGTCATACTAAGTTTGTAATTATAGATTTCTAATTGTGTTAATCTTTTTATTATTTTTTAGTTTATGTTCACCGAAACCATGAAAAAAAAAAACAAAAACTTCCTCTCAGTCACTAATTTATTTTGTCCAAATATCAGTTACAGAATTTGTTACTGAAAATACATTCCCTTATTTCAGAAGAATTGCTTCATTGCTTTTGATCATCCACTATATTAATGAGTGGCCAAATGCCATTCTAATTCTCACTGACCTCCAGGTGACCTGATTTTGTTTTCTCTGAAACGTATCTTTCTTTACATGTGGTTTCTATTTCTCAGTGGTATCATTTAGTGGATTTCATTTCCTTTCACCTATCTTACTATTTATTGGTACCTTCAATCTAGCAGCATAGGTTCTTTAGCTGCAATATCTGCTTTTGTGTTATTTCCTAGAAACAATAATTCTCTACATTATTTTGTTATTGTTCTCACATTCTGGAACACAATTTTTGGAACTTCTGGGTCAGTTTTAAAGTATACAATTTTTCTCTTACAGCTGTCTTTTTGTTCTACTTTTGTTAGATTTATTCAACTTTATATTCCAATGTTATTAAATCAGTTTTCTTTACAATTATCTGTGAGGTCTAAACCTATTTTTATTCTCTGTTCATTTTATATAGTATTCTAATATTGTTTTATTAATAAAATTTATTTTCAAGTGCTTATATTTAGTCAAATTGAACTTTTTTTGAAGTATTCTTCTAATAAATTCTCAGTTTTAGAAATTTTCTTCAACTGTCTAAGGATATTTGGTTCTTAGGTTTAAGTGGAAATGCTAAAATCTCATGCAGGTCTGCCTGAATAGGGAATATAGGGAATAGTAAAATATAAAGTAAACCTACTATTCTGTCTCACCCAAGTGTACTTTAATTCAATAGAAACAGATTTGTGATATACTGGAAGTAGTATTTAGGTTTAATTAAGAATATAATTCCTCAGTACAGAAATTATAGTCAAATATTTAATATAATGGTAAAGAAAACACATTTCCTTATTGATTTATGAATTGTAGATATTTAAATGCAAATATTTAAAAGCAAGTTTTTGCTGTATGTTTAGCTGCAAAACTTCTGACATTATATCATTTTAAATGTCTTCAACTCAGAAGAGTTATCAAATTGTCCAGATATAGAGCAGGAAATCAGCTGAATAAATATTAAAAAGGCAGCTGTATTTTCAAAAACAAAAAGATCATTCTAAGTTAAACCACACACAAGATTATAGAAGGATAGGAGGTAATAGAGTTAATCTATTTATTAGTAGTGGAAATTATTTTTTCAAATTTCATGGATAGAGTTGAAAAATTCAATTAAAGCAGATGACATTAAAAAGAGTTACAGAATGAACACTGTAAATCTACTCCTTAGTCTTGGATTCTTGTGCTGGCCCCCTCTCTTATCTTATTTTAACAGTAATAGAGGAAGAACTCTACAGCCAATTCTTTAAGTGAACTAAAAGGAAATAAGGAGTGAAATGAAATGATAAAACAATTGATTTATTTCTAATGCTTTGAATCTAATTTTTGCTATTGTAGCTAAAACTTCCTAAATAGTTGGTTAGTCTCCTCTCACTCCAATTTACTGTACTTATAACTACCTTATTTTTAACCCTTCCTTTTAGCTCTTCATCATTAACTGTTCATACCTCTTTGGTTTTGTAGCAATAATCATAAGGACTAGTACATAACTACCATAACGTTCAACTGAGAATGTCTTATCATCAGATTATGAGGTTCTCCCCAATTACCTAGAGTGGTAAGCAGAAAAGTGACCTCTTCAAAATACCAACATTATTATCCCACAACATGTGAATATGTTGCCTTGAATGGCAAAAGAGAATTTGCTGGTATGATTAACTGAAGGACCTTAAAATGGGGCAATTATCCTGCATTATTCAAAGAGGCTCAATATAATCCCATGAATCCTTAACAGATACAGAAACTTTACAGGCTGTGGTGAGACGGAATTATGACTACAGGAGATAAAAGATTGCTAGAGGAGGAAGACAGAGGAAGAAGAAGATGAACCAAGGAATATGGGTAGCCTCTAGAAGTTGGGAAAGGGAAGAAAATTGATTGAATTATCTTATTTAGTCTCCAGAAAGGAATGCAACCCCACCAACACCTTGATTTTACTGGAATCTGTTAGGCTTCTGATAAACAAAGATGCAAAATAATAAATGTATGTTGTTTTAAGCCACTAAATTTGTGGTTAATATATTAAAATAGCAAAAGGAAACCTGGTATCCAGAAAAAAAATTAGAAGTAATCCCTCAATTCTCACTGAATTCAGCTTTGGGAGTAGTCTCTATTTTATTTATTTATTTTTCTCAATGTTTTTCTCTTCCCCTGAATTTTACTAATCACACTTGTATGCCTAGTCCTGAGCATAGCAAAAGGAAGTCAACAAAAATTGAGTGAAATAATCAGTGAAGAAATTAATGAGATTGATTTGATACCTTCCAATAATAACATAGGTTATTTATTAGCATTAAGAAATTCCTCCTTAAGAACAGACTTGAGGATATGGGGAGGGGGAAGGGTGAGGTGTGATAGGGCGAGGGAGAGACATGGACATATATATACTAACAAACGTGGGGTAGATAGCCAGTGGGAAGCAGCCACATGGCACAGGGAAACCGGCTCGGTTCTTTGTGGCTGTCTGGAGGGGTGGGATAGGGAGGGTGGGAGGGAGGGAGACAAAGAGGGAGGAGATATGGGAACATATGTATGTGTATGGCTGATTCACTCTGTTGTAGAGCAGAAACTGACACACCATTGTAAAGCAATTATACCCCAATAAAGATGTTAAAAAAATAAAAATAAAAATAATAAAAATAATAAAAAAATAATTAAAAAAGAAAAAAAAGAAATTCCTCCTTAGTAAATATCTTCTCAATTATTATCTATTTGATCTTGACAGACAATAAAATAATCTATCAGCATCACACAAAGATCTGACCATTTGGTGGTGGTGGCCAGAGACCAGGAGTAGTGGCAAGTAGAACTATAGTTAGAAAAAGATTAACAGTATTGCTAATAAGCCTCCACAGCTGAGAATACATTACTTGGATAGGATGCAAAACTAGAAATATGGACACAAGGTAAAACAACATTATTTTATTCAGTTGAAAGGAAACAGAAATAGGTATCAGAAGAAAGATGTTCTAAGTCCAAATCCGTAAATCTGTCACATTTTAGCTCAGTGCCCTTGAGAAAAATTTAAAAATTTTCTGCATGTCTGTTTCTTCACATGCAATAGGAGTTTGCAATAAAAGGAGTTTATGGCTCTAATTTTGTTACTTTACAAATTCTAATTATTATAACAGTTAAATTTGATAGCAAAAAACAAGACTTATAGGGGTCACCCAGAAGGGCATTTTAATCATCACTTGGAGTCTAGCAGCCAATTTTCACCCACACTGTCACATTCCTAATACTATTTCTTCTGCCCATGAGTTAACTGATAATGGATGTTCTTACCTCATATATAATTCTGCTTGGTTAGTAAATAATCATATTGTTCACAGCCTGATTTCTCGATCAGATATTGCAGTGCACACTTTGGTCATCCTGACATTTTCATGTGGTGAGAGTGTATCAGGAGATTCAGAGACTATGTAAATTTTAGAATAAATATATAGAGTTAATAAAAGAGTGGAATTTTTATATTTTGCACTGAGTCACTCACTCATGTGTAAATCCTGACATTTTATAATATAATTTCACACACCCCTAAAATGTGCAATGTTCTATTAGTAAAATAAAAATTGTAGTCTGTTTTAATAGAGCTAAATATTTATTTCTATAGAGTGTCTGTGTGTTATTTGCTAAATGAATTTGCTCAAATTATAAGCACTATTAAGATTTTGAATGTTGTCTTATTTTTAATATGTATCCTACTTGATTACTGCTGGTGTAGATTATACGGTGATCTTGTAGGCAGCAATACTGTGACACTTTCTAATCAGTTTCTATAAATTCTATTGTTTGTTCTATATAGATAATTACATAACTGATAATTGCAGGCTTATTTCTCCTCTTAAAATAGTTCTCATTCTTATTTCATTTTACAATATTGTAGGTTACACCAGTTCCTCTAGTTGTATGATCTGTTTATATATTTGGGATATTAACCCCTTATCTGCCATATCATTTACAAATATTTTCTCCCATTCATTGAGTTATATTTTCATTTTGTTGATGGTTTCCTCTGCTGTGGAAAAGCTTTTAAGTTCAACTACATCCCATTTATTTATTTTTCCTTTTGCTTCTTTTGCCTTAGGAGACAGATCCAAAAAAGTATTGTTAAAATTTATGTCAAAAAGTGTTCTGCCTATGTTCTCTTGTAGGGGATGTATAGTTTCAAGTCTTATATTTAGGTGTTTAATCCATTTTGAGTCTATTTTTGTATATGTTGAAAGAAAAATGTTCTTTCTCATTATTTTACATGTAATTGTCCAGTTTTCTCAACAGCATTTATTGAAGAGTCTGTTTTTTCTCCATTGTACATTCCTGCCTACTTTAAAATACATTAATTGACCATAGGTGCGTGGGTTTATTTCTGGGCTCTATATTCTGTTACATTGATATATGTGTCTGCTTTTGTGTCAGGATCATGCTGTTTTGATTACTGTAGCTTTTTAGTATAGACTAAAGTCAGGGAGCATGATACCTCCAGCTTAATTTTTTTTCTCAAGATTGCTTTGGCAACTTGGGGTCTTTTGTGCTTCCATATAAATGTAAAGATGATTTGTCCTAGCTCTAGTAAACCACAGTGATTCAATGTTTTTTATAGATTATAATTAATTTAAAGTTATTATAAAATAATGGTCATATTTCCCTGTGCTACACAATATATCTCTTTTTGTTCTTTTTTTCTTATTTGTACAATATATCCTTGTTGCTTATTTATTTCATACATAGTAGTTTATATCTCTTAATCCCATGTGCTTATCTTGTCCCTCCCCACTTCCTTCTCCTATTTGGTAACTAAGAGTTTCTTCTCTGTATCTGTGAGTCTGTTCCTGTTTTGCTATATACATTCATTTGTATTATTTTATAGGTTTCACATATAAGTGATAACATACAGTATTTGTCTTTCTCTGTCTGACCTATTTCATTAAGCATAATACCCTCTAGGTCCATCCTCATTGCTTTAAATGGCAGGATTTCATTCTTTTTTAATGGTTGAGTAATATTCCACTGTGTGTGTGTGTATTTATATATGTATATCACATTTTCTTTATTCATCTGTTGATCCCTCTCACTTTATTCATCTTTTCCAAAGACTTATTTGTGTATTATAAACATAACAATTATTAATTATATTATGTTATATATGAAATACATAATTTACTATATATTTAATTAATATATTTTAATTTTGGTGTCACAGATTCATTGTTAGTATATACAAATACAACTGATTATTGTATAATTATCTTGTATCCTATAACCTTGCTAACCTCAGTTATTAGCTATGAATTAGAAATATTATTTTTGTAGGTTCTTGGGAATTTCCACATAAGCAATCATATGAAATTTAAAACAGGAGTGTTCAATTTTTACGCCTTTGCCCTGTTTTTTGCCTTGTTGCCATATATTAAAATTTCCAGCATTATATTAGAGTGTTGATAGCAGACTGCATTTCCTTGTCCCTGATCTAATGGAAGAAAGTGTCCCATTTCTTATTAAATGTGATACTATCTATAGAGTTTTTGTAAATATTCTTAACAAAGTTGATGAATTTGTACCCTATTCCCATTTTCTGAGTTTGTTTTCTTCATGATAGAGTGTTAAATTTTATCAAAAACTTTTTTGCATTATTTGATATGATATGTTATTTTTCTTCTTAAATTAACATGGTGAAATACATTGATTGATTTTTGATAATTAGCCAGTTGTGTATCCCTTGAATAAATCTCACCAGGTCATAATATATAATGTTTTCATATGTTACTGAGTTCTACTGGCTAATATTTTTCATGAGAAATCTTGTCTTTTATTTTATGTGGTTTTGGTATCAGGGTAATACTAACTTCATAAATTAAATAATAAATTCTTTCTTCACTTTGTGTTTTATGGAAAAGATTATGCAGACTTGATGTTAAATCTCTTTAAATGTTTACAGTTATCAAAGGACCCAGCATACAGATGAGCCCCCACTAAGTTTCTTGCTCTGCCTATCACAGTAATAACTCTGGGTCAGGGGATCCTGGATGCTTGCTCTGCATTGGAGTTTCTAACTTATAATCCACAAATTTTGTAGCTGGTCTGATTTGTGATATATAAATATGGTTACTGCTGGAGAAATAACAGACTCAAATTAATATATGCAAGATTTCCATAATGAAAATGGATAACTTATTTCTTAATGATATGATATATCATTGATAATGATATATTTGATAAATGATATATTTGATATATGATATATTTGATATATATATATCAATGATATATTTGATAAATATTTTTGTTATTGATTAATTTCATATTTACTTATTAAATGTGAGTTTATCCATATTACTTATCCATAAAGCTATAGAGCTCTTCTATGTATATTCTTTTATTGATTTTAATAAAAATATAACATCATTGATAATATATATTTTATTTTGCATATCTAATTATACATGGATTATTAAATAACTATTGGAAAAATAGATTGAGTCTACAATAACGCATGAATTTTTTCATTACAATAAAGTTTAATTAGAAGTTTGAGTTATTGAGTTCTTTCTTGGGTAAACTAATTCCTCCATTACCAGTGGCAACACAAACATGTCATAATTAGAGGATAAGACTAGGTAATGGAGAAGAATCGCATCAAATAATTACACCTCTCAGTTTGACAGATCTTAAGTGAGGATTGGAAAATGATATCAGTTATAACAATATATTTTTATTTGCTTATTTTCCTACTTATAAAATTCATAAATAGTCTAGATTACATTATGTGAATATTTTTTCAATTATTCAGGTAATTGAAAGAGAACTTATTAAGAAAATAGTAACAATAAATTAAGAACAGAAATCTTGTAAGTTTATATTTTAAAATTGGTTAATGTTTGTTTTGGGAGGGTGGTCAAGATAGCAGAGTATAAAGATGCAGAATTCACCTTCCTCCACAAACACGTCAAAAATACATCTACATGTGGAACAATTCTCAATGAAAACTAACTGGAGACTCCTGTGCAACCAAGGCTGAAAGAAAAATTCACAGGAAATCAGGTAGAAAGGGAAGAGAAGCCATTAGATTGGGACCTGTGTCCCAGGGAGGAGACTCAGAAGAGGAGGGGGATTACATGAATGGAGAACCTCCCTGAAGAGTGAGCAGTTTGATCCACATATTGGGCAGCCCAGCTCTGGGGTCCAACAATGGGAAGATGAATTCACTAGGCTGGTCGGAGGGCTGGTGGGGCTAACAGGAGGGCTGTGGGAAGCTTGGACTCTGCTCATGAGGAATATGCACATGCTTGCTTACTTCCAAAATAGGGCAGAGAAGGTGGATTAAAACTGCACAGGCCATTACTAGTTTCAGCAACTGCCCAGGTACATACCCCAACCTGGGCTGAGAGACTGTGCCAGCCCCACTTGACACAGCTCCACACTGGGGTGAGGGCTGCCACAACCAAAAAAAGAGTTCAGCTATGAGGCACAAAGTCAACTCAGATCTCAAGCAGTGTCTGAGCAGGGTAGGGGCAACTATTACCAGGTCTTACAGAAGCAGCACATCAGAAGTAGTCTGGATCTCTGACTGGCCAAACTGCCAGAGCTCATGATCAGCTGAGCATCTATGCCAGCCCCTCTTGTCCCAGCACAGCTCCCAACAGGAGTGAGGGCGCTGGTGCTGGGAGACGGGAGAGCACACACTTAAAGAGAACAGAGTCAGCTCAGACCTGACCCTTAGGGCTTCTCCTCCAGCAACTTGGGACTCAACCCAGGACCTGATAGGGCAGGGAAGGCCACTGAGCAGAGGAGAAGCCCCAGCTCACAGCCCCTAGCCCCTCCATCTCCAGAACCACCTCCTGTCAAGGTGATAGCTGCCAGTACACCTTAGGTAAAGGTATGACTTGTGTTTAAGTCAGATCCAGCTCTCCCACCAAAGCCACTGGGCACACACATACTCTATTGGGACAGTCCCACACAAGGACACCTCTTTAAGACCAAATAAAGTAACTTGTTTCACCTAATTTCATAGAGACAGAGAAAGTTAAGCAAAATGAGAAGACAGAGAAATTTGTGTCAACTGAGAGAACAAGAGAAAACTGCTGGAAAAACTAATGAAAGAGAAATAACAGATTTACCAAAGGATTCAAAGAATTAGTATTAAGAATGCTAACTGAATTAGGGAAAAGAAGAGATGAACATAGTGAAAATTTTAACAAAGAACTAGAAAAATAAAAAAAAGTATCAGTCAGAAATGAGGAACACAATAACTGAAATGAAAAACATACTGGAATGAATGAACAGCAGACTACATGATACAGAAGAACACATAAATGATCTGGAAAAAAGAATGATAGAAATGACCCAATCAGAACAGTAAAAACAAAAATAAATAAATAAAAATGAAAACATTTTAAGTGACCTTTGGGATAACATCAAGCATACAAACATTCACATTGTAGTGGTCCTAGAAGGGAAAGACAGAAAGAGGGGGGTTGAAAATATATTTGATGAAAATTATGGCTGAATATGTCCCAAACCTGAAGAAGGAAATAGATATCAAGTTACAGAAAATACAGAGGCTCCCAAGCAAGCTGAACTAAAACAGACCCCCAGCAACACATATCATAATTAAAATGGCAAAAGTTAAACATAAAGAGAGAATGCTAAAGGCAGCAAGAGAAAGACAAAGAGTAATGTACAAGGGAATCCTCATAAAGATACCAACTGATTTCTCTGAAGAAACTTTTCAGGCCAGAGGGGAATGGCATGATGTATTCAAATTCCTGAAAGGGAATAACCTGCAACCTAGGATACTCAACACAGCAAGATTATCATTTAGAATAGAAGGAGAGAGAAATAATTTCTCAGACAAGCCAAAACTAAAAGAATTCAGCAATACTAAACCTACCCTAAACAAAATGTTGAAGGGTCTTCTCTAAATGTAAAAGAAGTAAGAATCCATAAGAAGGAAAAATCCCAATAGGAAAGGCAAATATATAGTAAGGACTGAAGATCACTTAAGTCAGCTAGTATGTATATGAAAAAAGAAAAATTTGTAAGATCCACAATAACTACAATAATAAGTAAAGGAAAAAACATGAAGATGTAAGATATGACATCAAAAACAGAAAATGTGGGGGGAGGGTAAAAAATGTAGGTCTTCTCAAATGTGTTTAAACATAAATGACTATCATTTTAAGACAAGTAGATAGGGCTTCCCTGGTGGCACAGTGGTTGAGAGTCCGCCTGCCGATGCAGGGGACACGTGTTCGTGCCCCGGTCCGGGAAGATCCCACATGCTGCAGAGCAGCTGGGCCCGTGAGCCATGGCCGCTGAGCCTATGCGTCCAGAGCCCTGCAACGGGAGAGGCCACAACAGTGAGAGGCCTGCATACCACACACACACAAAAAAAGACAAGTAGATATAGGTCAACATATTTGAAGCTCATGGTGACCATATATCAAAAACCTATAAGAGACAAAAAAAACTAGATAGAAAGGAACACAAGCATACCACTAAAGAAAATCATCAAACCAGAAGGTAAGAAAGTAAAAAGAGAAAAAAAAGAACAGAGAAGAACTACAAAACAACTGGAAAACAAGGTTTAAAATAGCAGTAAGTACATACCTATTGATAATTACTTAAATGTCAACAGACAGACTAAATGCTCCAATCAAAAGACTTAGGGTAGGTAACTGGATAAATATTCAAGACATCTTTATGTGGCTTACAAGAGACACACTTCAGAACTAAAGACACATACAGACTGAAAGTGAAGGGATGGAAAAAGACATTCCAAGAAAATGAAAGCAACAAGAAAGTTGGGTGGCAATACTCATATAAGACAAAATAGACCATAAATCAAAGTCTATAACAAAAGACAAAGAAGGGTATTATATAATGCTAATAGGATCAATAAAAGAGGAGGATATAACACTCATTAACATATATACACCTAACAGAGGAGGGCCTCAATATATGAAACAAATATTAATAGACATAAATGGAAAAATTAATAATAATATAATAATAATAGGAGACTTTAACAGCTCACTTAAATCAATGGAGAGATCATCCAGAAAGTGAATCAATAAAGAAACATTGGCCTTACATCACACATTAGACCAGTTGCACTTAATAGATATCTACAGTATATGTCATCTTAAAAGAGCAGAATACACATTCTTTTCAAGTGCACACGGAACGCTTTCAGGTTAGATCACATGCTATGCCACAAAACAAGTCTCAATAAATTAGTAGGATAGAAATTATATCAAGCATATTTTTTGACCAAAAATGTTTGAATCTAGAAATCAATTGCAAGAAGAAAAATGGGTATAGCAATAACACACGGAGACTAAATAACATGATACTAAAAAAACAATGAAGAAATCAAAGAGAAAATTAGAAAATACCTTGACAAAAATGAAAATCAAACACAACTTTCCAAAATTTATGGGATGCAGCAAAAGCTGATCTAAGAAGGAAGTTTATAGCAATATAGGCCAGCCTCAACAAATATCTCAAATAAACAACCTAACCTACCACCTAAAGAAATAGGAAGAATAAACAAAGCCCAAAGTCAAAAAAAGGAAAGTAATAATAAAACCAGAGACCACCCCCACAAAAAAAAGAAGGAAATAAATGTTAAGAAAATGAAAACAAGAGCTATTTTTTTGAGAGGATAAACAAAATCGATAAACCTTTAGCCAGGATCATCAGGAAAAAAAGAGAGAGGACCCAAATAAATAAAATAAGAAATGAAAGAGGAGAAATAATAACAGATGCCACAGATATATAAAAATGTATAAGAGAATAGTACAAATGATTTTATTCCAAAAACTGGACAACCTGGAAGAAATGGACCAATTTCAAGAAACATACAGCCTTCCAACACTAAATAAGGGATAAATTAATTTGGTAAAGTTGCAGGATACAAAATTAATACACAAAAATCTCTTGCATTTCTATACACTAACAATGAAAGAACAGAAAGAGAGATTAAAGAAACAATCTCATTTACCACCACATCAAAAGTAATAAAATATCTAGGAATAAACCTACCTAAGGAGGCAAAAGACCTGTACTCTGAAAACTCTAAGATGCTGATGAA
Source organism: Lipotes vexillifer (assembly GCF_000442215.2). Lineage (NCBI taxonomy): Eukaryota > Metazoa > Chordata > Mammalia > Artiodactyla > Lipotidae > Lipotes > Lipotes vexillifer. The sequence goes on from NW_006787133.1 coordinate 126,460, forward strand.
AGAAATCAAAGATGACACAACCAGATGGAAAGATATACCCTGTTCTTGGATTGGAAGAATCAATATTGTTAAAATGGCTATACTACCCAAAGTAATCTACAGATTCCATGCAATCTCAATCAAATTACTAGTGGCATTTTTCACAGAACTGGATAAAAAATAATCTTAAAAATTGTATGGAGATACAAAAGATCCTGAATAGCCAGAGCAATCTTGAGAAAGAAAAATGGAGCTGGAGGAATCAGGGTCCCTGACTTCAGACTATACTACAAAGCTACAGTCATCAAAACAGTATGGTACTGGCATGAAAACAGAAATATAGATCAATGGAACAGAACAGAAAGCCCAGAAATAAAACCACACACCTATGGTCAATTAATCTATGACAAAGGAGGCAAGATTATACAACGTAAAAAAGACAGGCTCTACAATAAATGGTATTGGGAAAACTGGACATCTAAATGTAAAAAATGAAACTAGAACATTCTTTAATACCATACGCACACAAAAAAACTCAAAATGGATTAAAGACCTAAATGTAAGACTAGATACTATAAAGCTCTTAGAGGAAAACATAGGCAGAACACTCTTTGACAAATAATATGACTGTTAAGGGTTAATATTTAAAATATATAAACAGCTCAGGCAACTCAATATCAAAAAAAAATAGACACTATTAAAAATGAGTAGAAGACCTGAATAAACATTTCTCCAAAGAAGTCATACAGATGGCCAAAAGGTACATGAAAAACTGTTCAACATCAGTAATTATCAGAGAAATTAAAATCAAAACCACAATGAGGTATCACCTCACACCTGTGAAATGGCTATCATCAAAATGTCTACAAATAACAAATATTGATGAGAATGTGGAGAAAAGGGAGCCCTTGTACACTGTTGCTGGGAATGGAAGTTAGTGCAGCCACTATGTAAAACACTATGGAAGTTCCTCAAAAACTAAACATAGAACTACCATATCATCCAGCAATTCTACTCCTGGGTATTTATACAAAGAAAATAAAACACTAATTTGAAAAGATGCATGCATCCCAATGTTCATAGCAGCATTATTTACAATTGCCAAGATATGGAAGGAAACTAATTGTCCATCAATAGATGAATGGATACAGAAGATGTATATATAATGGAATACTACACAGCTATAAACAGTGATGAAGTTTTGCCATTTTTAACAACATGGATGGACCTGGAGGGTATTATGCTAAGTGAAATAAGTCAGACAGAGAAAGACAAATATTCTATGTTATCACTTATACGTGGAATCTAAAAAAATAATAAAACTGAATGCATATGACAAAACAGGAACACCTTCACAGATATGGAGAAGAAACTAGTGGTAACCAGAGAGGAGAAGGAAGTGGGGAGAGACGAGATGGTCCTATGGAATTAAGAGATACAAACTACTATGTATAAAATAAATAAGCAACAAGGATATATTGTACAGCACAGGGAAATGTAACCATTATCTTGAAATAACTTTGTGAATTTTAATCTATAAAAAAATATTGAATCACTATGTTTTACATTTGAAATGAATAAAATATTATAAATCAAGTATATTTCAATAAAAAATTTAAAATACTTGTAAAGAATACCTAGAGAGTATTATTTACAAATAAAGAAACCTGGACTCAAAGAATCATTAAATTATTGTATGACTCCTCCAAACAAATAAAATACAATAAAAGTAATGTTCATGATGTCAGAAACATGGTGGAATAAAAGGTCCACATTCCTCAACTCCCCCATAGAAACATAATTTTTCATCTGTGAAAAGTGCCTTTGTGGAAGCCTTGGCACCAAGGAAGAGTCTGCAAAATGTTGATGGATTCCAAGACTAATAAGGTTCACTTCCAGAAGGCAGGCCCTCACCCTGGTGGCAAGCTTGCTGTGTTTCAGTCCCAGATGGGAACCTGAGACAGCCCTGTGCTCCTATTGACTCTGCTCTTGTCCCACTTTAGCATGGTCTTCCAACCAACTCCATCCACCAATGGATAGGGGAGAAGCCATACCCACCATCATCCCCTGGTAATAGACCTTCTTATAGACTCTGAAAAAGCCCATAACCCATCAGCAGCCCTGCCTGACTGTGGTCCCAAGGCTGTCCTATCAGGCTGGGAACCAGATAGAAGTCAGTCCTTACATGCCAAAACCAGTCTTAAAGACTGGAAAAGGTCTCTGCTCCTTCAAATGACAACACATGGCTACACATACAATGAAGAATCAGAGCAAATATGACACCACCAAAGGAAACTACTATTACATCTTGAAAATTGAGTTTATACAATTTATCTCTTGTTTCCTATAAGAAATTACAGTAGAAACATAAATACTTCCTACTGTAGTTTACATCACATGACAATATACTTAGAGTAATTAATAGGCAAGTGAATATACATTTTAATTCTGTGTCTGTTTTTTTAAATTAGCTACTCATAAGCCACCATTTGGTTATGTAATAAGATGCTTACAATAACAATGATAATAATAAAATATATTGCTTACAATATGCCAGTAACTATGCTATGTATTTTGAGCATGGGGTATTGTTTGACCTTCAAATAAACATATGCATTATTATTACCATCTTTTTATAGACTCTAAGTACCTGAAACCTATTAAATATTTCTAGAAAATTAAATCTAATGGAATAACTAATATTATTTAGCTTTGATGTAGCTGGAAACCAGGCTTATTTAATGTAAGAGACATGCTGTTAACTACCTCATTGGTCATTCATTGGTCATTTTCTTAAAAGTATCTTGTAATTTTTAAAAAGACAGGTCTTCTAAGTTACACATATTATATTTATTATCATGTAACTCAGAAAATAACACAGATTCTTCACTTAAAACATCCATTCTATCCAAATAAAATCAGCCTCAATCTGAGAATCTTTGAAGAACATAGAAATTACCAGTTCCTAAACATAAAAGGTCTTTGTGAAAATATATAAGTTGCAGAACAGATGTATATTATGGCATCAAGATATAAGTGTTTGATGTCTGGGTGTGGTGCACATGTACTTTTTGTTTGTTTGTTTCATTTCTGCTAGGGCAAACTTTGAAATAATCTTTACATGTAATAGTTTATAATGTAGAACAAGTTCCCTTTTCTGAAAGTTGAATATTTACCAGTACACATTTTATATCCATGCCTTTTTTCTTGATATTTTGATTATTTTCAATAGGTATTACTCATCGTCTCCTTAAGATTATGATAGTTATAAATATTAATCAGAATCTAACATGGAAACAATAGCAAATCACAGGTATAAGAGGAACGTTTATTATATACATACATTATTTAGCCCTTATTCCATTTCTCAGAATTTAACAAGGTTAACTTCCCCACCCACTTAACACACACAAACAAACACCTATAAAATAATTAAAAAATTTGTCTGGCCATGCCTTATTAGATATAAGCACATGAGAGCCATGTGGAAAATTAATTAAGAATAATTTTTAGTTTGATTATTTGACACGATGAAGAGATAAGTTTAAATTGATGTTAACTGTGAAACTCATAGACAAATTATTGGAAAGGTAGAAAAGTCAATGAATACTTCAAGGAGATATTAAATTAATATACCATGGAAAGCACATACAAATAAAATAACAGTAAACATGGCCAAAATTTATAGGGAGTTTAGAAAACTTTCCAGGCTATCACATAAATGTTTAGCTTTGTAATACCATTTCAGTACTGCAGTGGCAATTCTCTCTAGATACTGAAAAACTGAAGGGGAAACGACATGGAAAATAATTTTTGTCTGGATTCAACCAATCTCTAAACGATTCTCATTTAAATGAATAAAATGAACATGAACATTAATAAACCACAAAGAGTGTGGTATATTGTAGATAATTTAGAGACAATTGTAGTCCTATAAAAAGTGGTGTGTTTGAGAGCAGGAAGAATATTTTAAGCTAAAATAAATCCCAAGTGACTAACACAAAGGCTGACACATAGCAAGTCTCATTAATGTTTATTTAGTACAATATTAGAATAACTTCAAGATGCCAAATATCTGACATTGTACCTATTCCATAAAATGGGCTCTCTATGGAAATTCTTCTTGATCATATCTTGTTTTATATTGCAATTTAGATATAACTTATTGTTATTAAGGCACTACACTGATTATTTTGACTCTAGAAAGTGAGATCAATCAAAAATAACCTAAGCATTCAAAACTGTCCCTAGTTTTAATATCTTGAAATTAATTAATATGAATTTGGAATGTCAAGTGTAAAAATACTGTGGTAGCCTTCATGGAGTGAAGGAAAAGGACGGTTTACACATTTTTACTTTCATAATTTTTTTGTAGCATATAGGAAAAAGAAAATGACAGCACTTTATACAAAAGACTCTTAGATACAATTTGTTATTTAGAAATAACTGTTTTTCGCCACAAAAATGATTGTTAAAAAGAAAAACAACAATTAAAAAACCACCTAAATTTTAGAACTGAAATTGGCCATAAACTTAAATACCTTGTCAAATTAATTTGAGAGGAGAATGCAAGTAATTTACTTTTCTTTGATGAAATTATATGTACTCAATTTAATTTGATCAACACTTAAAGTCATGATTTGAGTAAAAAAAATGGGAAAAGAACAGTTTGTTTTGAGAACAATTTTTGAACAAATTCAAAATGTATAAGGTATCTGCTTTATGGCATGTAATACTTATGAAGGTAAAACTGGTTTTGTCAACTTGAAAAAAGTGTCATTGGCTTATTAAATAGGAGAAAGTCAGAGCGGGAGAATCATTAAATAGGTTTATTTTTCCTACTTCTGGAAGATCACTTAGGGAGTGATCTATAGCTTTCCTTATCTCTGCCAGCTAACAGAATAGTCATTTTATATTTTCAAGGATTAGAAAGTTAAATTTAAACTAAATTAAAAAAAATTGATCTTATTTCTATTCAAAGCTAATGCATTCCCATTCAAACACAAATCTCTCCTAAGGTCAGTGACCTTCATTGGGATGGAAATTTTTGTTTGCTCACTTTCTTCATCTCCTTAAGGCTTACAATGACCTTGGTTTAGATCATTTGTGATTTGGGATGAGAAAAGAAATAAGGAAAAAAAACAAAAAAACATACTTAACAGTCTTGAGGTAATTATCAAAAATTAAGATTTATTAAACTGTAACTAAATGAGGGCTCATATTTTTGTTAGCTCATGAGAAACAGGAAGATATATTAATGTCACTGCAAACAGAAACAATTATTGCATTTAATGAAAAATTCATGTTTTCCACAATTTTAGGTAAACACACAAACAGAAATTCTAATCATCAGGAGCTGAGAAAAAATTCAATTGACAATTAAATTTTATTTAGTAAAGTAATAATTTTGTTTAACATTTCCATTTGAAAATACATATTTCATTCTATAGTACTTGAGATATTTTTCCAGTCAGGATAGCATGAAACAGAAACATACTATATGTTAGAAATTGATCATATTATTTTACTGAGAAATAATTTTAAATGAATTTAGCAGCTAGCTTACATACAATAAGAGAATTAGAAAATGTACACTTTAAAAATGTATTGGATGAAAGATACGACTACTAGAATATGAGTTTATAACTCACATCACTATTATATATGGCATGTGATTATATAGTCAGTTAAAAGTGCAGTGTTGATTTTATTACATACCTTTTTGAATTTATGTTAATAAAAGCAAATGAATATTTACTATTTTAAATTCAAGCTAAATGTTATTACATTCCAATTAAGAAGGGTACCCGATTTGAGATTGCTGTAGATATTATAAATGCATAGTAAAATTCATAATTTATCTTTATTCAATGCAAAATCTATAGAACATTTCTATTGTTTACCTGAAACAAATACACTGTCAGATATTTATCCAGCCATTGGTATTTCTTCCTTGGGAAAATGTCTATTCGGATCTTCTGCCCATTTTTCTTTCTTTCTTTTTTTTTTAAATTTTTTAATTGCTTTACAATGTTGAGTTAGTTTCTGCTGTACAGTAAAGTGAATCAGTTATACATATATCCACTCTTTGTTAGATTTCCTTCCCATTTAGGTCACCACAGATCACTGAGTAGAGTTTCTAGTGCTAAACAGTAGGTTCTCATTTGTTACCTATTTTATACATAGTGGTGTATATAGTCAATCACAATTTTCCAATTCGTCCCCCCCCACTTCTCCCCTTGGTAACCATAAGTTTGTTCTCTACATCTGTGACTCTATTTCTGCTTTGCCAATTAGTTCATCTGTACCATTTTTCTAGATTCCATATATAAGTGATATCATATTTTTCTCTTTCTGACTTACTTCACTCTTTATGACAGTCTCTAGGTCCATCATGTCTCTGCAAATGACACTATTTCGTTTCTTTTAATGGCTGAGTTGTATATCCATTGTACATACGTACCAGATCTTCTTTATCCATTCTTCTGTCAATGGATATTTAGATTGCTTCCATGACTTGGGTATTGTAAACAGTGCTGCAATGAACATTGGGGTGAATGTATCCTTTCAGATCATGTTTTTCTTTGGGCATATGCCCAGGAGTGTGATTGCTGGATCATATGGGAACTCTATTTTTAGTTTTTTAAGGAACCTCCGAACTGTTTTCCATGGTGGCTGTACCAATTTACCTTCCCACTGACAGTGCAAGAGGATTCCCTTTTCTCTACACCCTCTCCAGCATTTATTGTTTCCAGATTTTTTGATGATGCCCATTCTGACTGGTGTGAGGTGATACCTCATTGTAGTTCTGGTTTGCATTTCTTTAAAAATTAGTGATGTTGAGCACCTTTTCATGTGCTTTATGGCCATCTGTATGTCTTCTTTGAGGAAATGTCTATTTAGATCTTCCCCCCATTTTTTGATTGGGTTATTTATTTTTTCAATATTGAGCTGCATGAGCTATTTGTATATTTTGGAGACTAATCCCTTGTCAGTTGCTTTATATGCAAATATTTTCTCCCATTCTGAGGGTTGTCTTTTTGTTTTGTTTATGGTTTCCTTTGCTGTGCAAAAGATTTTAAGTTTAATCAGATGCCATTTGTTTATTTTTATTTTCATTACTTTAGGAGGTGGATCAAAAAAGATCTTGCTGTGATTTATGTCAAAGAATGTTCTGCCTATGTTTACCTCTAAGAGTTTTATAGCAACTGGCCTTACATTTAGGTCTTTAATCCATATTTTTTCTTTTTTTTCTTGTGGTACGCGGGCCTCTCACTGTTGTGGCCTTCTTCCGTTGCAGAGCACAGGCTCCGGACGCACAGGCTCAGCGGCCATGGCTCACGGGCCCAGCCGCTCTACAGCATGTGGGATCCTCCCGGACCGGGGCACAAACCCATGTCCCCTGCACCGGCAGGCGGACTCTCAACCACTGCACCACCAGGGAAGCCCCTTTAATCCATTTTGAGTTTATTTTTGTTATGGTGTTGGGGAGTGTTCTAATTACATTCTTTTACATGCAGCTGTCCAGTTTTTCCTAGCACCACTTATTGAAGAGACTGTCTTTTCTCCATTGTATATTCTTGCCTCCTTTGTCATCAATAAGGTGACCATAGGTGAGTGGATTTATCTCTGGGCTTTCTATCGTGTTCCATTGATTTATATTTCTTTTGTTTTTACCAGTACCATACAGTCTTGATTCTGCCCTTTTTTAAAAACTGTGTTGTTTGTTTCTTTGATATTGAGTTATATAATTCTTTGTATATTTTTCATATTAAACACTTATCAAATGTGATTTGCAATACCTTTTCCCATTCAGTAGGCAACATGTACTGCCTATGTTTTTTATTCCCCATAAGTTTTATGTTTGCAGGTCTTATACTTAACTTTTAATCCATTTTGAATTTGTTTTGCATGGTATGAGAGAATAGTCCAGTTTTATTCTTTTGCATGTAGCTGTCCAGTTTCCCCAATACCATTTTTGAAGAGGCTGTCTTTTCCCCATTATATTCTTGCCTCATTTTTAGTAGAGTAATTGCCTATATAAGTGGGAGTTCTAGTTCTGTGAAAAATGCCATTGGCATTATGATAGGGATTGCATTGAATCTAGATTGCCTTGAATAGTATGGTCATTTTGACAATATCAATTCTTCCATTCCTGGAGGTTGGTACATCTTTCCATCGCTTCATGTTGTCTTCAATTTCTTTCATCACTGACAATTTTCTGAGTACAGGATTTTTACCTCCTTAGTTAGATTTATTCCTAGGTATTTGTTTTTGATGTGATTGTAAATGGAATTTTCTTAATTTATCTTTCTCTTAGTTTGTTGTCATTTCTGTATAATAATTTTGTACTCTAAAATTGTACTGAATTCAGTGATGAATTCTACTAGTTTTTTAGTAGAGTCTTTAGGATTTTCTATGCATAGCATTGTGTTGTTTGCAAACAGTGACAATTTTATTTCTTCCTTTCTAGTTTGGATTCCTTTTATTTCATTTTCTGTCTGATTGCTGTGGCTAGGACTTCCAATATTATGTTGACTAAAAGTGGTGAGAGTGGACATTCTTGTCCTGTTCCTGATCTTAGAAGAAATTATTTCAGCTTTTAACCTTGAGTGTGATGTTAGCTGTGTGCTTGTGATATATGGCCTTTATTATGCTGAGATATGCTCCCTCTATACCTACTTTGTTGAGAATTTTTATCATAAATGAATGTTGAATTTTGTCAAAAGCTTTTTCTGCATCTATTGAGATGATCATATTATTTTTATTCTTCAATTTGTTAATGTAGTGTATCACATCAATTGATGGATATTGAACCATCCTTGCATCCCTAGGATAAATCCCACTTGATCATGGTATATGATCCTTTTAGTGTATTACTGAATTTGGTTTGCTAATATTATGCTGATGACTTTTGCATCTATATCCATCAGTGATATTGGCCTGTAATTTTCTTTTTCTGTGATATCTTTGTCTCTTTTGGTATCAGGGTTTGGAAGTGTTCCAAAGGTTTGGTATGAGTTTGGAAGTGTTCTTTCCTCTACAACTTTTGGAAATAGTTTGAGAAAGATAAGTGTTAACTCTTCTCTACATGTTTGGTAGAATTCACCTGTGGAGCCATTTAGTCCTGGACTTTTGTTTGTTGGGAGTTGTTTTATTACTGACTTAATTACATGACAGGTAATTGTTCTGGCCATATTTTGTATTTCTTCCTGGTGAAGTCTTGGGGGATTGTACATTTCCAGAAATTTGTCCATTTCTTCCATGTTGTCAATTTTATTGGCTTATAATTGTTCTTAGTAATCTATTATGATGCTTTGTACTTCTGTGGTGTCTGTTGTAACTTCTTTTTTATTTCTGAATTTATTGCTTTGGATCCTCTCTCTTTTTTTTCTTAATGAGTATGACTAAAGTTTTATCAATTTATTTTTATCTTTTCAAGGATCCAGCTCTAAATTTCATTGATCTTTTTGATTTTTTAAAAAAATTTCTATTTCATTATTTCTGTTCTAATATTTACAATTTCTTTCCTTCTATGAACTTTTGGTTTTGTTTGTTTTCTAGTTCCTTTAGGTGTAAGATTAGGTTGTTTATTTGAGATTTTTCTTATTTCCCTAGGCAGGCCTGTTTTGCTGTATACTTTCCTCTTAGAACTGATTTTTGCTGTGTTCCAAGGAGTTTGGATCATCATGTTTTCATTTTCATCTGTATCCAGGTATTTTCTGATTTCTTCATCTATTTATTCAGTGATCCATTGGTCATTTAAGTAGTTTAAAATGTCCAGCAGCAGCATAAACAGGCTTCCCTGCTTTGTAATTTGGGTAAGGGAGACAATTGAGGTTGACACTTTTGGGGGTCTTGTTAATGTTTCCCCAGCAATATTGATTCATAAAGGCTATCATTTTGTCAGTAGACCAATGGTTTAATGCATGCACACTGGTGAAGAGTGGGAATTTTACAACCTCCAGTAGGACTGGGTTGTTATTTGGTCAAAACCAGAGCTTTCTCTTTTTATCAAATTAACCTGTATGGAATTTACAATATTTTTCTTTTCTGAGGCTAACTGCTGAGATTCTCTAGCTATTTTTTATAAATTATCATTTGGGGAAATATCCCTTTGGACCATAACAGAGTTTTGGCTGCTGTTCATCCATTTAAGGTCAGGATTTGTTACAGAAATATCAGCAGCAATTTCCATTTGCTTCCAGTGAGTCAAGTTTGGAATGCCCCAGAATCTTAATAATGTCTAAAGTGTCAGTAAAAGTACTGAATTCAATAATTTTTGAAACAGGGGCCATTTAAAATTTTGTTTCCACTAGAAGCAAGGAAGCCATGTTGCTTCCACAACATGACAAAATCATGGGCTTCTCCAAAAGCATGTATACTATCAGTATAAATAACGTCAGTTTTGTCCCTGTCTAAAGCACAAGTCCATGTAAGAGTATATAATTTAGCCTGTTGGGCTGAAGTAGCCATAGGCAAAGATGTTGTCTCAACATCAAAAGTATTCCTAATAGTATACTCTGCACAATATTTGCCACTGTCACCTTTTAAATAAAAAACATCAGTGAACCATGAGAAGTCAGTGTTACTCAGTGGAATTTCCTGCATATCATTACAAAGAGTCAGGACGTGGTTCATCAGCATTAAGCAGTCATGAGGGACTTTGGTGGCAACAGAAGGGAAAAGGATAACAAGTAAACGTTGTGATACTTAAAGGAGTTATGTGTGGTACAGTTAAAAGAAAGAACTTCATAGGAGGTGAGGTGTCTGGCTGAGAAATGTTGAGTGTGATGAGAATTCAGGAGAGCTTCTACTGCATGAGATAGGAAAATGGTTAAAGGGGATCCCACAACAATTTTCTCCATGGTATTAAACAAAAGGGTTAAGGTTGTAGTGGCCCTAAGCAAGATGTTTATCTCCACATCATGACATCCAGCTGTTGGCTATAACACCTTATGGGTCAATGGCAGTCCCTGTGGTTTGAGGTAAGTAGCCGAAGGCCATTCCCTTTCTTTTCATATACCAAAAGAAAAAAGTGACTTTGATAATTGGGATGCCCAAGGACAGGTGTGTTCATCACACCTGTATGCCCAAGAACAGGTATGCCCAAGACATAAGAGACAGGTATGCCCAAGAACATAAGAAATTAAGGGTTTACCCTCTGGATTCTCAGAAGGCTTAAATTTAAAGTGACAGGTTCTGACAATGTCAAGAAAAGGGAATGGGGGAGTTTCAGAGAAAACAGGAGGTTTGGCGAGAGTATTAGTATGGGGGAATTGAGGGCATAGTGGAAGCTTAGGTGGTGTAAGAGGGAAGGAAGTGGAGTCTGGCCATAAAGAGCCAGAGGAGAGGACAAGACGGAGTTGAAAGCAGAGCCTAAGACAAAGAAGCCACAGAAGAAAAGCCTGAGGCTTCTAGGGCCATTTTATCTTTCTTTACCTATTTGTTTGCCTCAGTTAACCTTAAAATCTTTTTTTGGAGACAGGCAATTTTAGACTCCTGATAACACTGGGAGGCAACTCCTGTTCCTGAAGGAATGAGCCAGTGCCTAGACAGTGAAACCCTCTGACCTCAAAATCAGACCTAAGTGCCAAACAAGTACTTGCATAGAGAACAAGGCCTTAACCTGAAAGACAAAACCTTTAAATAATCCTGAATGAAGCCTGGAGAGCTTCAAACACAAAGAGAATGTGAGCTGGGATCTAGGAGGAAGATGTACCTTGAAATTTCAGGGTTGGTGAGAAAACTGAGTAACGACGGGCTCAACTGTGGGTACTGCAACTGTTTGCTCACCAGCTTGGCAGAGAGTCTTCTCTGGTCCCCATATGGGCCACATAAATGTTGACTTGAAACAAATAGACTGCCAGATATTTATTCAGCAAAGATAGGTTATTTAAGATCAGCAGAGAATTGCAATTCTGAGTCTGCTGCCATGACCAGCCACACGCAAGTCCCTTCACAGCAAGGGGAAAAGAAAACTTTTATAGAAAGGAAAAGGAAGAGGGCTATAGTAAACAAATAGCTTTTCACTGGCTGAATCCTTGCCAGGAAAGAAGGAGAGCTCTTCTTGCTGGGCTCTGCTATTTTCACAGGGTATGAGAGCTTTCCCGTCTAGTCTTCTAACTTTATTTAATTGAGGTCTCTGCTAATTAATTTTTACACTATTAGTTACATAAATGCGTGAGCACTACTAACAAACTCAGAAGGATAAAAACATGCATAAAATATTAGATCTAAAGTAAATAAAATGAAAACAGCAAGTTTTAGAACACAAGTCCTTCCTTTTCATTTGAAAGGACATTCTTTATAAATGCAGACTCACCTTGCTTTTTATTGGATTGGTCAAAAAGTTTGTTCAGGCTTTTCCAAAACATCTTATGAAAAACCCAAATGAACTTTTTGGCCAACTCAATAGAGCTGAGTTCTGATGTTCAGATACATTAGTAGTTTAAGTATTACATAGTATTAACCATCCTCAAATGACAGTCTTGTTGTAAAAGTTACTTTTTTCGGCCTCTAAATGTGTTGTTTGAGACTAGACCTCTAGAAAAATTTTTTCCAGAAGTAACTCCTCCATGATTTGATTATTAGATAATATTTTTTGGCGACATATGGACACTTCTCATGTACCCTAAGCTCATGATTTTTCCACTAGAACATCTATTTAATGTGATAAGAAAATTGTTTTGTGTAGTTTACCATAAATTCTAAATGATATTTTCACATATCATTAAAAAAAATAAGACCCGTCTCATTATAAAACAAAAACAAAAACAGAGCCTCGACAGTAGTTAGAAGAGTAGAAGCAAGTTTTAATCAGGAACTACTCCAGTAATGGAAAGTACTCAATTCCATATACAGAAATGATGAGTGGGGATTTATAGTCAAAAAGCAGAGTGAGGGGGTTGGTGGATGAAAAATTACTAAGAGTCTAGGGCAGCTCTTGCTAAACTGACCTAATAGAATTCTTGTTGAAGGCAGGTCAGGGTGATCAGATGTCCCCTGGGGGATGATAGGGAATTAAAACTTTGGTCAGATATTAAGGGTGGTCTGATATCGAGGGAAAGGCTTCTCTCTAAACTAATTTAGCAGAATTCTTGCCAAAACTGGACTCTACATGAACAGACACAAAAGCCCAAGGTTGGACTAGTCGAGCGAAAGGTCCAGAGAAACCTGACTAAAGTTTGGTCAAAGAGAGGCTCTGTCACCCTGACAATCATTCATCTCTGAGAGGAAAATATCTCATTATAATAATGTTCAAGATAGTTTCAGGAAATGTGTGTTATCACAATCTTAATACTCCAGTCAATGAACAGCCCCCAAAAGACTCATTAATAATGGCAGAAATGGCTACACACTTATCTGACATTCACTTTCAGATCAAAAGCCCATTTGGATCTTTCTAAATGATGTACTGAAAGACCATTGTCAGATCTGTTTAAGAAAGCTGAGTTTATGTTCATTTGCAATTGTTTTTTCATTATATTTGGAAGCAAGATAAATATAATACAATTGTATTTTCAACTCTGTGGTGAAATAAGGGATTGAGAGAGCAAGCAGTGACTTTTTTCATGAGGCAAAGGCTTCTTTTATTCTCCAGTGTAAACCTAATGAAAGAATTGCTTTCTCCGCTGTACAGTGAACTGAAGGTCATCATCAGTTCTGTTTACTCCTGTTGCAAAAGACTCAACTGCTTGTAAATAATTCATGATACTATGTTATAAATAACATTTTATGTAAAAGAAGACCCTGCCTGGGTTTACTAAGTGTCTCTTTAATCTTTAGAAATATATTCAAATAGCTTCCACCTTCGTATATAGCCTTAGCATAGTCTCATAAAAAATTGCTTTCTGAACCTTCATTATGAAACCCTAGGATGTCTTATTGTTGAAATACAGAGAACTTGTTGCATAAAGTTAAATTGGCATGCAGTGGCTTATTATTTTTAAGATTTCTCAAAAAGAAGCAAGGAAATGCATGGAATGTAAATTTCTTGGAAAAATTCTTCTAAAATATTGTACAAAATTTTGTTTTACAGCATTCACTTCACTGGTTTCTCTCATTAAACTTTACTTAAAAATGATTAAAATTATGATGATTAAGAGTTTTCCAGTAAAATAAAAAGATATACAAACAAATAATTTCTTTTAACTATACATGAATATTTTATGTGTTCTACCACATGTGATACTGTACAATTTAGATGTGTAAATATACGCATATCTCACAGTTTGTTAAAATGTTTGACATTTCAAGGAGACGTTCATGATGGAAGAGGAGTAAGACGTGGAGATCACCTTCCTCCCCACAAATACATCAGAAATACATCTACATGTGGAACAATTCCTACAGAACACCTAATGGACACTGGCAGAAGACCTCAGACTTCCCAAAAGGCAAGAAACTCCACATGTACCTGGGCAGGGCAAAGAAAAAAGAAAAAACAGAGACAAAAATATAGGGATGGGAACTGCACCACTGGGAGAGAACTGTGAACGAGGAAAGGTTTCCACACACTAGGAAGCCCCTTCACTGGCCGAGACTGCGGGTGGCGGAGGAGAAGCTTCAGAGCCACAAAGGAGAGTGCAGCAACAGGGGTGCAGAGGGCAAAGCAGAGAGATTCCCGCACAGAGGATCAGAGCCAACCCACCCTCACCAGCCCAAAAGGCTTGTCTGCTCACCCGCCGGGATGGGTGGGGGCTGGAACCTGAGGCTCAGGCTTCAGAGGTCAGATCCTATGGAGAGGACTGGGGTTGGCTGCGTGAGCACAGCCTGAAGGGGGCTGGTGTGACACAGCTAGCCCAGAGGGAGTCTGGGAAAAAGTCCACCTGCCTAAGAAGCAAGAGACAATTCTTTCGGGGTGTACAAGGAGAGGAGATTCAGAGCACCACCTAAACGAGCTCCAGAGATGGGCACAAGCTGTGGCTATCAGTACGGACACCAGAGACAGGCATGAAACGCTAAGGCTGCTGCTACAGCCACCAAGCATCCTGTGTGCAAGCACAGGTCACTAGTGACAGCTTCCCTCCGGGGAGACTGTGCAGCCTGCCACTGCCAGGGTCCAGTGATCCAGGGACAACTTCCCAGGGAGAACACACGGTGTGCCTCAGGCTGTTGCAACGTCACAACGGTCTCTGTCACTGCAGGCTTGCCCCGCATTCCATACCCCTCCCTCCTCCTGGCCTGAGTGAGCCAGAACCCCCTAATCAGCTGCTCCCTTAACCCCATACTGTCTGAGCGAAGAACAGATGCCCTCAGACGACCTACAAGTAGAGGCAGGACTAAATCCAAAGCTGAACCCCAGGAGCTGTGTGAACAAAGAAGAGAAAGAGAAATTTCTGCCAGCAGCCTCAGGAGTAGTGGATAAAATCTCCACAAACAACTTGATGCTCCCTGCCTCTGTGGAATACCTGAATAGACAATGAATCATTCCAAAATTGAGGCAGCGGACTATGGAAGCAACAATATATATATTTTATCCATTTTTCTCTTTTTGTGAGTGTGTATGTGTTTGCTGCTTTGGGTGATTTTGTCTGTATAGCTTTGCTTTTACAATTTTTCCTAGGGTTCTCTCCGTCCGTTTTTTTGTTTGTTTGTTTGTTTTGTTTTTGTATAGCTTTTAGCACTTATTATCATTGGTGGATTTGTTTTTTGGTTTGGTTACTCCCTTCCTTCTTCTATTTTTTTAATTACTTTTTAATATTTTTATTTTTAATAAATATTTTTTATTTAAACACTTTAATTTATTTTACTTTAATTTTTTCTTTCTTTCTTTCTTTCTTTCTTTTTTTCTCCCTTTTCATCTGAGCTGGGTGGCTGACAGGGTCGTGATGCTGTGGCAGGGTGTCAGGCCTGTGCCTCTGAGGTGGGAGAGCAGAGTTCAGGACATTGGTCCACAAAAGACCTTCTGGCTCTACGTAACATGAAATGGTGAAAGCTCTCGCCGAGATCTCCATCTCAAGGTTAAGACCCAGCTCCACTCAATGACTAGCAAGTTACAGTGCTGGAAACCTCCTGCCAAACAACTAGCAAGACAGGAACACAAAACCCACCCATTAGCAAAGAGGCTGCCTAAAATCATAATAAGTTCACAGACACCCCAAAACACACCACCAGAAACAGTCCTGCCCTACAGAAAGATAAGATCCAGCCTCAAGCACCACAACACAAGCACTAGTCCCCTCCACCAGGAAGCCTACACAACCCACTGAAACAACCTTAGCCACTGGGGGCAGACACCAAAAACAACCTGCAGACTGAGAAAAGTAGAGCCCAAACACAGTAAGTTAGGTGAAATGAGAAGACAGAAATATACATAGCAGATGAAGGAGCAAGGTAAAAACCCAACAGACCAAACAAATTAAGAGGAAATAGGCAGTCTACTGGAAAAAGAATTCAGAGTAATGATAGTAAAGATGATCCAAAATCTTGGAAATAGCATGGAGAAAATAAAAGAAACATTTAACAAGGACCTAGAAGAACTAAAAAGCAAACAAACAATGATGAACAACACGATACATGAAATGAAAAATACTCTAGAAGGAATAAATAGCAAAATAACTGAAGGAGAAGAACAGATAAGTGACCTGGAATATAAAATAGTGGAAATAACTACTGCAGAACAGAATAAAGAAAACAGCATAAAAAGAATTGAGGACAGTCTCATAGACCACTGGGACAACATTAAATACACCAACATTCAAATTTTAGGGGTCCCAGAAGAGGAAGAGAGAAAGAAAGGGACTAAGAAAATATTGGAAGAGATCATAGTGGAAACCTTCGCTAACATGGGAAAGGAAATAGTTAATCAAGTCCACGAAGTGCAGAGTCCCACAGAGGATAAATCCAAGGAGAAACATGCAAAGACACATATTAATCAAACTAACAGAAAATTAAATAAAAAGAAAAAATATTAAAAGCAGCAAGGGAAAAACAACAAATAATCTACAAGGGAATCCCCATAAGGTTAACAGCTGACCTTTCAGCAGAAACACTGCAAGCCAGAAGGGATGGCAAGACATATTTAAAGGGATGAATGGGAAAAACCTACAACCAAGACTACTCTACCCAGCAAGGATCTCATTCAGTTTCAACAGGGAAATTAAAAGCTTTACAGACAAGCAAAAGTTAAGAGAATTCAGCACCACCAAACCAGTTTTACAACAAATGCTAGGGGAACTTCTCTAGGCAGGAAACACATGAGAAGGAAAAGATTTACAATAACAAACCCAAAACAATTAAGAAAATGGTAATAGGAACAAACATATTGATAATTACCTTAAATGTAAATGGATTAAATGCTCCCACCAAAAGACACAGACTGGCTGAATGGATACAAACACCAGACACATATATATGCTGTCTCCAAGAGACCCACTTCAGACCTAGGGACACATACAGACTGAAAGTGAGGGGATGGAAAAAGATATTCCATGCAAATGGAAATCAAAATAAAGCTGGAGTAGCATTTCTCATATCAGACAAAATAGACTTTAGAATAAAGACTATTAAAAGAGACAAAGAAGGACACTACATAATGATCAAGGGATCGATCCAAGAAGAAGATATAACAATTTTAAATATTTATGCACCCAACATAGGAGAACCTCAATACATAAGGCAAATGCTACCAGCCATAAAACGGGAAATCGACAGTAACACAATCACAGTAGGGGACTTTAACACCTCATTTTAACCAATGGACAGATCATCAAAAATGAAAATAAATAAGGAAGCACAAGCTTTAAATGATACTTTAAACAAGATGGACTTAATTGATATTTATGGGACATTCCATTCAGAAACAACAGAATACACTTTCTTCTCAAGTTCTCATGGAACATTCTCCAGGATAGATCATACCTTCAGTCACAAATCCAGCCCTGGTAAATTTAAGAAAACTGAAATCATATCAAGGATCTTTTCTGACCACAATGCTATGAGACTAGATATCAATTACAGGAAAAAAAAATTTTTAAGAAATACAAAAACATGGAGGCTAAACAATACACTACTAAATAACCAAGAGATCACCAAAGAAATCAAAGAGGAAATCAAAAAATACCTAGAAACAAATGACAGTGAAAACATGACAACCCAAACCCTATGGGATGTAGTAAAAGCAGTTCAAAGATGAAAGTTTATAGCAATGCAATTCTACCTCAAGAAACAAGAAACATCTCAAATAAACAACCAAACCTTACACCTAAAGCAATTAGATAAAGAACAACAAAAAAACCTCAAAAGGAGTAGAAGGAAAGAAATCATAAAGATCAGATCAGAAATAAATGAAAAAGAAATGAAGCAAACGATAGCAAAGATCAATAAAACTAAAAGCTGGTTCTTTGAGAAGATAAACAAAATTGATAAACCATTAGCCAGACTCATCAAGAAAAAAGGGAGAAGGCTCAAATCAATAGAATTAGAAATGAAAAAGGAGAAGTAATAAATGACACTGCAGAAATACAAGGGATCATGAGAGATTACTACAAGCAGCTATATACCAATAAAATGGGCAACCTGGAAAAAATGAACAAATTCTTACAAAAGCACAACCTTCTGAGACTGCACCAGGAAGAAATAGAAAATATAAACAGAACAGTCACAGTCACTGAAATTGAGACTGTGATTATAAATCTTCCAACAGACAAAGCCTAGGGCCAGATGGCTTCACAGGCGAATTCTGTCAAAATTTAGAGAAGAGCTAACATGTATCGTTCTCAAACTCTTCCAAAATATAGCAGAGGGAGGAACACTCCCAAACTCATTCTGTGAAGCCACAGTCACCCAGATACCAAAAATAGAAAAAGATGTCACAAAGAAAGAAAACTACAGGCCAATATCACTGATGAACATAGATGCAAAAATCCTCAACAAAATATTAGCAAACAGAATCCAACAGCACATTAAAAGGATCATACAACATGATTAAGTGGGGTTTATCCCAGGAATGCATGGATTCTTCAGTATACGCAAGTCAATCAATGTGATACATCATATTAACAAACTGAACGAGAAAAACCATATGATAATCTCAATAGATGCAGTAAAAGCTTTTGACAAAATTCAACACCGATTTATGATACAAACACTCCAGAAAGTAGGCATAGAGGGAACTTACCTCATCATAATAAAGGCCATATATGACAAACCCACAGCCAGCATCATTCTCAGTGGT
The DNA here is from genome assembly GCF_000442215.2 of Lipotes vexillifer. NCBI lineage: Eukaryota > Metazoa > Chordata > Mammalia > Artiodactyla > Lipotidae > Lipotes > Lipotes vexillifer. The sequence goes on from NW_006787133.1 coordinate 145,619, forward strand.
GAAAAACTGAAACCATTTCCACTAAATCAGGAACGAGACAAGGTTGCCTACTCTAACCACTATTATTCATCATATTTCTGGAAGTTTTAGGCACAGCAATCAGAGAAGAAAAAGAAATAAAAGGAATCCAAACTGGGAAATAAGAAGTAAAGCTGTCACTGTTTGCAGATGACATGATACCATACCTAGAGAATCCCAAAGACACTACTGGAAAACTACTAGAGCTAATCAATTAATTTGGTAAAGTAGAAGGATACAAAATTAATGAACAGAAATCTCTTGCATTACTATACACGAATGTTGAAAAATCTGTAAAGAAATTAAGGAAACACTCCCATTTACCACTGCAACCAAAATAAGAAAATATCTTGGAATAAACCTACCAAAGGAGACAAAAGAACTGTATGCAGAAAACTGTAAGACACTGATGAAAGAAATCAAAGATGACATAAACAGATGGAGAAAGATACCATGTTCTTGGATTGGAAGAATCAACATTGTGAAAATGACTCTACTACCCAAAGCAATCTACAGATTCAATGCAATCCCTATCAAATTACCACTGGTATTTTTCACAGAACTGGAACAAAAAATTTCACAATTTGTATGGAAACACAAAAGACCCCAAATAACCGAAGCAGTCTTGAGAACGAAAAACGGAGCTGGAGGAATCAGGCTCCCCAACTTCAGGCTATAGTACAAAGCTACAATAATCAAGACAGTATGGTACTGGCACAAAAACAGAAATATAGATTAATGGAACAGGATAGAAAGCCCAGAGATAAACCCATGTACCCTATGGTCACCTTATCTTTGATAAAGGAGGTAAGAATACGCAATGGAGTTAAGACAGCCTCCTCAATAAAGGGTGCTGGGAAAACTAGACAGCTACATGTAAAAGAATGAAATTAGAACACTCCTTAACAACATACACAAAAATAAACTCAAAATGGATTAAAGACCTAAATGTAAGGAAAGACACAATAAAACTCTTAGAGGAAAACAACGGCAAAACGCTCCATGACATAAATCACAGCAATATCCTTTTTGACCTACCTCCTAGAAAAATGGAAATAAAAATGAAAATAAACAAATGGGACCTAATGAAACTTAAAAGCTTTTTCACAGCAAAGGAAACCACAAACAAGATGAAAAGACAACCCTCAGAATGGGAGAAAATATTTGCAAATAAAGCAACTGACAAAGGATTAATCTCCAAAACTTACAAGCAGCTAATATCAAAAAAATAAACAACCCAATCCAAAAATGAGCAGAAGACCTAAATAGACATTTCTGCAAAGATGTACAGATTGCCAACAGACACATGAAAGAATGCTCAATATCACTAACCATTAGATAAATGCAAATCAAAACTACAATGTTGTATCATCTCACACCACTCAGAATGGCCATCATCATAAAATCTACAAACCATAAATGCTGGACAGGGTGTGGAGAAAAGGGAACCATTCTGAACTGTTGGTGGGAATGTAAATTGATACAGCCACTATGGAGATCAGTATGGAGGTTCCTCAAAAAACTAAAAATAGAACTACCATAAGACCCAGCAATCCCACTACTGGGCCTATACCCTGTGAAAACCATAATTCAAAAAGAGTCATGTACCACAATGTTCATTGCAGCTCTATTTACAATAGCCAGGACATGGAAGCAACCTAAGTGTCTATCAACAGATTAATGGAGAAAGAAGATCTGGCACATATATACAATGGGATATTACTCAGCCATAAAAAGAAATGAAATTGAGTTATTTTTAGTGAGGTGGATGGACCTAGAGTCTGTCATACAGAGTGAAGTAAGTCAGAAAGAGAAAAACAAATACCATATGCTGACACATATATATGGAATCAAAAAAAAAAAAAAAAGATGGTTCTGAAGTACCTAGGGGCAGGATAAGAATAAAGATGCAGACATAGAGAATGGACTTGAGGACACGGGTAGGGGGAATGGTAAGCTGGGACGAAGTGAGAGAGTGGTATGGACATATATACACTACCAAATGTAAAATAGATAGCTAGTGGGAAGCAGACACATAGCATAGGGTGATCTGCTCAGTGCTTTTTGACCACCTAGAGGGGTGGGATAGGGAGGGTGGGAGGGAGATGCAAGAGGGAGCAGATATGGGCATAGAGAGGGAGGAGATACGGTGTATATGTGTAAGTATAGCTGATTCACTTTGTTGTAAAGTAGAAACTAATACACCATTGTAAAGCAATTATACTCCAGTATAATTGGAGTATAGATGTTACTCCAATTGGGGTAAAGATGTTAAAAAAAAAAAAAAAAAAGATTTGACATTTTGTATATGTGCCTGTCAAGAAACCAAGATACAGGAATTTTTTCACATTACTGTATGTCAGGGCTTTTTGAGAAAAGAAAATGCATAACCTAGATTAAAGAATATTGAATGGCAAACAATCCTTGAAAGTCAGAATTTGTGTACTTCCCCAGCCCATGTCATCACATTCTAGTGACAAAAGAGCCAGAAGCATTTGTTCTCTTTCAAAGAGTAATACAACCTTTTTTTTCTCCCCTAGAGCCAAATGCTACCACCAAACAGCTGTGAAGTCACTCTACTTCTCTCTCAATAGCTACTAGGCAAGAAGCTCCAAGATTCACAGTTTCAGGTTTCTTCAGTGTACAGAATTTTCCCTCTATGTGCATTTCAGTGTTGGTTGCCCATGCCCCAACTTTCCAACAAGGAATATCTCTTTATTTATTTACTTATTGGATTTCATTCACTGGAGTTCTGTAGTTTTCTTCATATAGATTTTGTATATACTTTGTTAGATTTAGAGGCGTGCCAATGTAAACAATATTTTGTTTTTAATTTGAAATATCACTTATTCATGCTGGTATATAGGAAAGGATTTAATTGCATTTTGTATAATAACCTTATATCTTACAATCTTGCTAGAATGGTTTATTAGTTCAAGGAAGAAGTAAACAAATGGAGAGATATTTCATGTTCATGGATAGGAAGATGTAACATAGGATATCACTTCTTCCCAAATTGTTCTATACATTTAGCAATTCCAATCAAAATCCCAGGTTACTTTGTGGATAGTGACAAACTAATTCTAAAGTCTATATGGAGAGGCAAAAGACCCAAAATAGCCAACATAATATTGAAGGAGAACAAGGTTGGAGGAGAGACACTACCCAACTTCTAGACTTACTGTAAAGCTACAGTAATCAAGACACATTGGCAAAATTATTTACAATTGCCAAGATATGAAAGCAACCTCAGTGTCCATCAACAGTTAAATGGATAAGGAAGACATGGTATACAAAAATAAACTCAAGATGGATTAAAGACCTAAATGTAAGGCCAGACACTATAAAACTCTTAGAGGAAAACATAGACAAAACACTCCATGACATAAATCACAGCAAGATCCTTTTTGACCGACCTCCTAGAGAAATGGAGATAAAAACAAAAATAAACAAATGGGACCGAATGAAACTTAAAAGCTTTTGCACAGCATAAACAAGGCGAAAAGACAGCCCTCAGAATGGGAGAAAATATTTGCAAATGAAGTGGATTAATTTGCAAGGATTAATCTCCAAAATATACAAGCAGCCCATGCAGCTCAATATCAAAAAACAAACAACTCAATCCAAAAATGAGCAGAAGACCTAAGTAGACATTCCTCGAAAGGAGATATACAGATTGCCAACAAACACATGAAAGGATGGTCAACATCAGTAATCATCAGAGAAATGCAAATCAAAACTACAATGAGGTATCACCTCACACTGTTCAGAATGGCCATCAACAAAAAATCTACAAACAGCAAATGCTGGAGAGGGTGTGGAGAAAAGGGAACCCTCTTGCACTGTTGGTGGGAATGTAAATTGATACAGCCACTATGGAGAACAGTATGGAGGTTCCTCAAAAAACTAAGAATAGAACTACCATAAGACCCAGCAATCCCACTACTGGGCATACACCCTGAGAAAACCATAATTCAAAAAGAATTATGTACCACAATGTTCATTGCAGCTCTATTTACAATAGCCAGGACATGGAAGCAACCTAAGTGTCCATCAACAGATGAATGGATAAAGAAGATCTGGCACATGTATACAATGGAATATTACTCAGCCATAAAAAGAAATGAAATTGAGTTATTTGTAGTGAGGTGGACGGACCTAGAGACTGTCATACAGAGTGAAGTAAGTCAGAAAGAGAAAAAGAAATACCGCATGCTAACACATATATATGGAATTGAAAAAAAAATAAAAAAAGAAGATGGTTCTGAAGAACCTAGGGGCAGAACAGGAATAAAGACGCAGATGCAGAGAATGGACTTGGGGTCACGGGGAGGGGGAAGCTGGGACGAAGTGAGAGAGTGGCATGGACATATATACACTACCAAATGCAAAATAGCTAGCTAGTGGGAAGCATCCACATAGCACAGGGAGATCAGCTTGGTGCTCTGTGTCCACCTAGAGGGGTGGGATAGGGAGGGTGGGAGGGATAAGCAAGAGGGAGGAGATATTAGGATGTATGTATACGTATAGATGATTCACTATGTTATAAAACAGAAAGTAACACACCATTGTAAAGCAATTGTACTCCAATAAAGATGTTTAAAAAAAAAAGACATGTTATTTATATACTTATACAATGGAATAGTACTCAGCCATAAAAAATGAAATTTTGCCATTTGTACCAACACAGATAAGTTTGGAGGTTATTATGCTAAGTGAAATATGTCAGACAGAGAAAGACAAATTATGCATGATATCACTTATATATGGAATCTGAAAACAATAACTAGTGATTATTTTACAAAAAAACAGATTCAGAGATATGAAGAATAAACCTTGGTTACAGGTTGGACAAGGGATGGGGGAGGGGCAACAGGGGTAGGGGATTAAGAGTTACAGACTATTATGAATAAAATAAGCTACAAGAATATAGTTAGCATTTTATAATAAATATAAATGGAGTATAACCTTTAAAAATGGTGAATCACTATATTGTACATCTGTAAGTTATATAATATTGTATATCAAGTATACTTCAATTGAAAAAGTACAAAAAAGTTAAGAAGACACAGTGATATTGGAAAAGACTAGATAAACACATCAATGGAAAAGAATAGAGAAATACACCCACATAAACATAATCAACTGAGGGAATTCCCTGGTGGTGCAGTGGTTAAAAATCTGCCTGTCAATGCAGGGGACATGGGTTCAAGCCCTGATCCAGGGAGATCCCACATGCCGAAGAGCAACTAAGCCAGCGTGCCACAACTACTGAGCCTGTGCTCTAGAGCCTGCGCTCTGCAACTACTGAGCCCGTGTACCACAACTACTGAAGCCCACCTGCCTAGAGCCCATGCCCCACAACAAGAGAAGCCACCGCAATGAGAATCCCATGCACCACAATGAAGAGTAGCCCACGCTCACCACAACTAGACAAAGCCCTTGCCCAGCAACAAAGACCCAACACAGCCAAAATAAATAAATAAATAGATTTGCCTGAAAGAATAAATAAATAAAAATAATAAATAAAATAAACAACTGATTCTTGACAATGGAACAAAGGCAATACAATGAAGAAAAAAGTCTTTTCAATAAATGGTGCTGAAGCAAGTGGGTACCCAAGGGCCGAAAAAATGTATTCAAATGTAGATCTTACACCCTTTACAAAAGTTAACTCAAAATGGATCATAGACCTAATTATAAAACTCAAAACTATAAACCTCCTAGAAGATAACATAGGAGAAAAACTAGATGATCTCAGGTATCACAATAATTTTTAGATATACCATGGAAGCACAATTCATGAAAGAAAATGTTGATTAGCTGGACTGTATTAACATTAAAAACTTCTGGGCTTCCCTGGTGGCGCAGTGGTTGAGAGTCCACCTGCCAATACAGGGGACACGGGTTTGTGCCCCGGGCTGGGAAGATCCCACATGCCGCAGAGTGGCTGGGCCCATGAGCCATGGCCGCTGAGCCTGAGCGCCTGGAGCCTGTGCTCTGCAACGGGAGAGGCCACAACAGTGAGAGGCCCGCGTACCACAAAAAAAACCCAAAAAACAAAAAACTTCTGATCTGTGAAAGACAATGTTAAGAGAATGAGAAGACAAGCCACAGATTGGAAGAAAATATCTGCAAGACTCATGTGATAAAGAAATCTTATTTAAAATATACAGAATACTCTTAAAACTCAGCAGTAAGAAAACAACCTGGTAAAAAAAATTGGTTAAAACCTTAAATGACACCTCACCAAAGAAGATATACAGATGACAAATAAGCAAATGTCAACTTAAAACAACTATGAGAACCATCACACATATAGTAGAATAGCTGGAATCTGTAACACTGACAGCATCAAATGCTTACAATGACGTGATGTGGAGCAACAGGATTCTCATTCATTGATGGTAGAAATGCAAAGTGGTACAGCCACTTTGGAAGATATTTTGGTGGTTTCTTACAAAACTAAACATGCTCTGAGTATATGATCCAGCAATCATGCTCCTTATAATTAACCTAAAGTAGCTGAAAACACATGTCCGTGCAGAAACTTGTACAAGAATGTTTAGAGCAGTTTTATTTATAATTGCCAAAATAATCATGATGTCCCTTCATATGTGAATGGGTAAATAAACTGTGGTACATCCGTACAATGGAATATTATGCTGCACTAAAAACAAATGAGTTATCAAGGATGAAAAGACATGGAGAATCCTTAAATGCACATTACTAAGTAAAAAAAAAAAAAAAATAGAAAAGGCTACTTACTGTATGATTATAACTATATGACATTCTGGGAAAGGCAAAACTATGTAAACGTTACAAAGAAGTTTGGAGGATGGGAAGATGGATGAATAGGCAAAGCACAGAGGATTTTCAGGGTAATGAAAATACTCTGTATGATACTATAATGCTGGATCTATGTCATTAAGATTTTTCCAAACTCACAGAATATACAGTACTAAGAGAGAACCATAAGGCAAACTATGGACTTCACGTGATTATGATGTGTCAATGTAAGTTCACCAACTATAGCTAATGTAGTGCTTTCTTGGGGGATGAATGCAATGAAGGGATCTATGCATGCATGGGGGGAAAGGATATACAGGAAATTTCTGTACCTTCCTCTTAATTTGGCTGTTAACCTGAAACTACTCTAGTAAATAAACATTGTTTTTTTTTTTTTAAAGAGAGAACTAAGTTCTGAGACATTCTACAACATGAATGAAACTTGAAAACATTATTTCTAAGTGAAAAAAGCCAGTTACAAAATTCCACATACTATGTAATTCTGTTATCACCAAAGTCCAGTATTGGGATATTACTGTAGAGAAAGTAGTTTAATGGTTGCTTAAGACTAGGTGGAAGGGGTTGAGAGAGTGATGGATAAAGATAATGGCTAAAGTTATTTTTTTGAGGTAATAGAAATATTCTAAAACTGATTATGATGGTAATTACACATAGCTGTTAATATAATGAAAAGTATTAATCATACTCTTTTTTAAATTGAGATGTAACTGACATATACCATTGTATAAGTTTAAGGTATACAATGTCTTGATTTGATACACTTACATATTGAAATCTGATTACCACCATAGCATTAGCTAACACCTCACATAATTGTTTTTTTTTTTTTTTTTTTGTGGTGAGAATATTTAAGATCTACAGCAGTCTCTTAGTAACTTTCAAGTGTATAATACAGTATGGTTAACTATGATCACACTGTTGTGCATTATCCCCAAACTTATTAATCTTCTAATTGCAAGTTTGTCCCTTTTGACCAACATCTCTCCAACTCCCCTACACCCCAACCCCTGGCAACAATCATTGTACTCTTTGGTTTTACAAATTTGACTTTTTTAGATTTCACTTGTAAGTTATATCATACAGTATTCGTCTTTTTCTGTTTGACATATCTCACTTAGCATAATGTCTTCCAGTCCATCTATGCGACTGCAAATGGCAGGATTTCCTTCTTTCTCATGGGTGAGTTATATGGATATAGACATAGATATATATATGGATATAGATATAGATCACATCTTCTTTTTCCCTTCATCCATTGATAGACACGTAGGTTGTTTCCATATCTTGGCTATTGTAAATTAATGCTGCTATGAACATGTGGGTGCAGATATCTTTTCTAGTTAGTATTTTCATTTCCTTTGGATATATTCCCAGAAGTGGAATTGCTGGATTATATGGTAGTTCTATTTTTAATTTTTTGAGAATCCTCCATACTCTTTTCCATAGTGGCTGCACTAATATACATTTCCAAAAAAAGGTGCACAAGAATTTCCCTTTCTACACATCTTTCCAACACTTATCTCTTGTCTTTTTGATGACAGCCAAATTAAAAGGTGTGTGGTAATATCTCACTGTGGGTTACATTTACATTTCCCTGATGATTAGTGATGTCAAGCATCATTTTTATGCACCTATTGGACATGTGTATGTCTTCTTTGGAAAAATGTTTATTTAGTTCCTCAGTCCATGTGTGAATTATATGGCAAGTGAATTATGTCTCAATAAAATTGTTTTAAAAATTGGAATAGGAGCTTTATAAGATGTAAGAATGTGTATATGTAGGTGTCTGTGTCTATCAGTTATCTATCATCTACTTATTTATATTTTTATTTACCTATTTTTTTATATTTCTATATTTATATTTCTAGATATCTATGTCAATTATCTACCTATCATCTAAGTATATACTAACCTACCTACTTACTTCTTTATTGTCCATTTAAAATTCTAACTCTAAATACTTTGCCAGGCAAAGTATTATACAAAGTATTTGTGGGAGGTATGGAACATTTTATTCTCAGGTGTTGGTGGGATTTGGAGAAAAGGGTTCATTCATTGTGCATTAATGGTGAGGATGCAGACTGGTATGGCCAGTACAGGAAAAAGGAGTTTCCTCAAGAAACTTAAAATAGAACTACCATATGATCCATTTTATTCTCATTTATTTATTAAAATTTAATCTGTTATTCAGTAATATTGGTTATAATACTTAGTACTACATAAAGCACAATTTTGTTAAAGTTTATTAATTAGTAAATAAAGAAATCATTGTTATTGGCAATACTGAATGCTGTCCAGTAACTGGGCATTAACAGCAAAATGGGACATAACTAATGAAATAAACTTTTAAAATGTGACTGTATTCATTTGCTTCTCAATCATTAAATATATATTTTATGCTTACTAGCTGCTGCTTACTTAATAACAAAGAATTGCTATTATTTAACCTTTCTTGTAAGTTTTTGGTGGTTTGGTTAAATGTTACACAAAAATTAATGACTTCTTGAACTCTTAAAGGTTGCTGTGTAGTGTGCGCGCAATTTTTTTTTTTTTTTTTTGCGGTACGGGGGCCTCTCACTGTTTTGGCCTCTCCCGTTGCGGAGCACAGGCTCCGGACGCACAGGCTCAGCGGCCATGGCTCACGGGCCCAGGC
>NW_006787133.1:155209-185613 GCF_000442215.2 Lipotes vexillifer
TTTTTTGCGGTACGCGGGCCTCTCACTGTTGTGGCCTCTCCCGTTGAGGAGCACAGGCTCCGGACGCGCAGGCTCAGCGACCATGGCTCACAGGCCTAGCTGCTCTGTGGCATGTGGGATCTTCCTGGACCGGGGCACGCACCCGCATCCCCTCGCATTGGCAGGCGGACTCTCAACCCCTGCACCACCAGGGAAGCCCATACGCATGCAAATTTTATAAACAATTTGAATAAAACTTCCAGCTCAGAAATAAATAGAATAACTCAATTGAAACTCTATTTCGTAGTTATCCTTTCACATTTTTTAAATAATCATCTTGTTGCCGATGAGAATCAGCAAAAATAAATAATACCAATAGGGCTTCACTAGTGGCTCAGTGATAAGAATCCGCCTGCCAATGCAGGGAACACGGGTTCGAGCTCTGTTCCGGGAAGATCCCACATGCTGCGGAGCAACTAAGCCCGTGTGCTACAACTAGTGAGCCTGTGCTCTAGAGCCCACGAGTCACAACTACTGAGGCTGCATGCTACAACTACTGAAGCCCGTGCGCCTAGAGCCTGTGCTCAACAAAAAGAGAAGCCACGGCAATGAGAAGCCCACACACTGCAACGAAGAGTAACCCCTGCTCGCCGCAACAAGAGAAAGCCTGTGCGCAGCAACGAAGACCCAACGCAGCCAAAAAAAAAAAAAAAAAAAATTAATACCAGTAATTTATGAGACATAGGTCTTCATGTTATAGTAAAGCAACATAGCAAGACTTGGAAAAAAATCCTATCACTGACAGTTATTATTGATGTGATCTTAGGGAACTGAAATATTTTATTTCTGTGTTTATGAAATAAGAGTAAGCTTATAGTATGAATATTCAATTGGATTTCATACATACTTAATAAACTGCCTTCCCAAAATTAAACAATGAATATTATCATAAGTATCATATAAATGCATGTGACATTTATAAAGAGAACACAATTATTTACACATGAACACACAATATATATTTATACATGTTATCTTAGGCAAATATATCATTTACATAAGGTAGATGGTATGCATAATGTTATTTTATTCTTTCAATAATTATTAATGAATACTTTCTAGATTTCAAGAGTTGTATGTTTAGCTTTTGTCACACACAAATTTACAGATTTTTAAAGCGGTTATCCATGCTTTTTGACATGTTATAGAATTGGCTTTGTGTAGTCTGACAAACTTTATTAAACCTTGAAACAATATATATTTGCTTTTATGTAAAATTATAGCAACATATTTTTAAGATGTAACCGTGGGTAAAACATGATTATATTTGGAAATTCTATCATCAGTCCTCATTACACTATTGGCTTCATCTTCAAGAAAATAAGCAGGCTAGAACTTCCTTGCCTGTTTGGAATATATGTGTTAAATACTTATCATTTAATATGTTTCAGGTGGAAATATTTTCATATGTTATTCATTTTGTCTTTCATTTCTCTGTAATTATTGAATTTCTGAATAGTCCTTTTTAAAATATGAGTGGAATAAAATATTTAATCACTAATGTATTTTATTCTGCAACTGGTATCTACAAGAACTTATAATTTACATTTTATCATTGACTTAAGCCTCATTGCTTTCAGAAAAGTTTTCTTTTAAATATGTCAAGTCATTTATCTGATATTTAGAATCATTTTTTATTTTTAAGTACCACCCATTTTCCTTCCAATGTGTATATTATTATAATGTAATGGTGGAAATTTGAGAAATTTTATTTCTCTTTCTATGCTTATTTTACTTAAATATTTTAAATAAATTTTAAAATATCTTTTAAGATTTTTTCATGCTATTTTGAAGACTTGGACAGAATAAAGCTATATTGTCATGATAGCATGATAAAATTATAAACAAATATCATTTAACATTCTTGCAAAAAGATCCTGCAAGCTTAGTCTGCTATATATAATTTAGATGAATTTATGTTCTCTGAACAATTTCTGTAAAAATAGATTAATTTTCTTACTTACAAAACCTATGATAAAACAAAACCCTAGAAAATGTTTTCGAACACAAGTTCCCATATGAAGTAAAGTTTTATACATTTAATCATTTAGTTGTTTTTGTTGATCTGAAAGGTGATATATTCAAATCATCAAGTAATTGACTTGTTATATGCAAAAGGTACACAGCCTGAAGTTGTTAAATACACATGAAGTACAAATATTCTTCATTTTATGTTAAGATTACTTTGATTTGTTTATATTTTTGTTTAATTAATCTATTAACAAAACACCATTGCTATTAGTATTGGTATTGCTGATTTCAAATGTCAATAAGGTAATATCTTCAGGATTTACCATTTGTTCCAAAGCAGAATATTTAGTACTCATTAAAGGACCACATCCAGGTAATGAACAGAAATATTTTCTTGTACTCAGAAGCATAGACCTAATAATGATAGGGCTGTTCCCTCAAAAGCAATGAGAGATAGTAGATAAAATAAAAGGTATATACAAAGCTTCAATTTTTTTCCTCCTTTAATTTTACTGTATTAATGATGATCTTCAAATAGCTCTCCAGATCTCATTAAGGAGTATTAGTGAAGGTGTACTGAAAAACACTGTAATTGGGAAAACATTTGAGTGAACCTCTGACATTTAAAAACATTCTAATTCACTACAGGATGTCAAGAAACCTTGGATCTAGTCATGTTTTGCCCTAATTATCTGTTAAAAGAGGAGTTTGGTTATGAATTTTTCCTCTGACATATTCTACTCTGTTTCGTAATTGTAGGCTGGAGCACACTAGGATAAATGTGCTTAACAAAGCTAGAAGCTGTCACAGGAACTACAGAATGGAGATACTTTGCTAGTAGAATTGTGGGATATGGGCAGAATCAAAGAAAAGAAGATTTTCCTAAGCATGGGCAGCACAAGACACACACTGATGTTTTATTCAGACAAAACTGCTTTTTAGATTTCTGAAGAATGCATGTTCACAATTGCTTAAATCTCTCAGTGGTGAAAATCCATGAAGGTTACATTATCTGTCCAATGCTTAAATCAAAGTCCCCTGCCCCTTTTCTTTTAAAATGACAAACTGGAGAATTTCTGGTAAAGAGATGAAACAGAAAGAAATATTTGTAATCTGCCTTTTTGCTTTTATTTCATAATTGGTTGGAAAAGAAAGTCAAATCAAAATAAAGGTTCATAAAACACGGGCAGTTTCCCAAATGAGAATACTCACCCAGCTTAATTAACTATGGATAAGAAATAGTATGGAATCCCCACATTGATGAATTATAATGGTAGGTGAAGACTGTTGAATTCTATGAGTGTATGAATGAAAAAAAATCACCACATACTTTGGTTGGAAAATCTTTGACAAATATTTAATAATTTGCAGTTTTATACATGCTCATCTAAGTTACAAAACATCTAAATTATCTATATACAAATTGGAAATTCTACCTAATATGTATGAGAATAAATGACAATACTATCCTTATATTACAGCTTAAAATCTGATATGTTGTGACAATTTTATAGTCTTCTACAGTAACTTATATATATATATATATATATATATATATATATATATATATATATTTTTTTTGTTTTTGGTGGGAAAGGAATTTATTTGGGATCTCCAGTTACTCCTTTTTTTTCTTTCTTTTTTTTTATTTTCTCGTGTGCTATAGTTTTGTTTTTTTCAATAATATTTATTTTTAAAAGTTTCCTTCGTGAAACTGCTGAACATTCAGATTTACCAAATTTATATTTTAAAAGCCTGATTATTTCAGAAAAATATTGCAATGATAGCATGAAATTTTTAATTTTAAATGATGGCTTAAAATATCTAAATTAGATATTGTTAAATTATAGGTCACCTTTTCATTCCAAGCTCTGCGGCAAATATATACATGCTAAACTAAAGAACTAGTAAAGTAGAAAATTATGCCCCACAAAATTCTGAAGAGATTATATTTTTCATATTATGCTTGCTTTACTGAACAACTTGTTTTATTAATGATTTAGCTATATGTGCTGCATTCTGATTGAAATGTGGGTTTGTATTTTACTGCCCCAATTGTAGTTGTATATTGTGGGATACACTATGAGCAACTATTTGTAAATTAAGAAAATAATCTTTGGTCACAGTTACTATATTTATTATGTTTTAATAATAATTTAAAAGTTATTTTTAATCAAAACTGTGTTCTAATATAATTTAAATAATTATTTGAGAAGTTTAATATTAATTTAGCTTTATTTTTATATATTAAAATTTTTATTTAAAAATTATAATTTTTTAGTTCTATAAATAAATTTAAGGTGAGTCACTATCAGTTCTATTTCACAAATCAAAAATAAATCTTTCAATTGAAAAGAGGCATTATATTTCCATTAGATCCTATTTTCCATATGTCTGTTTCTCCAGTCAATAATTTCATCTAATTTTAGTTACTCATGGATTCTGTTTCATTTATTCCACAGGAACTATACTGTTTGTACCACACGAATACTTTCCTATGCTAGACATAATTGTAACTTGATAGCATTTTATCCACTGCAAAATACAAAATATATTTTAAATATGCTCCTGTTCATACCTGAAGGCAATCTTGTGAGATGCAGACAGCTAGTATTGTTATCTCTATTCTACAGGTGAGGAAATAGTTTCAGAGATGTTAAATGATTTAAACTATTCATGTGCTGAGAAAAGTGGTGATAAATCCAAGTTCTAAGTTCAAGGCTCTTTTTCTCAAGTAGAGAACACGTAGTAAAACAGAAAGGACTCAGAGCTGTTATTTAATAATATATTTTTATAACTGGCAATTTTTATGTCCCTAAGTTTCCCAACAGAAGGTCATGACTTCCCATCATTGAACATAAAATGGGGGGCAGTGTGGGGGGAGGAATGACAAAACTAACATGAAATAATCTATATTTAAATGCCAGATTCTCATCCTTCAAAAATCATTAAACATATGAGAGGACAGTATTACAGTCATTCAAAATAAATACATTACTTTTCTTTTTCACTTTATTTTTGTTATTTACTTTCATGATTCACTCTGTTTTTTGAAGTATTTCTAATTATACTCAAGGGAGAGTTTTAACAATTACCAGTTCATGGAAAAAGTTGAGATCAATATCCTTTTCCATCTACCCTTTCAATATTATAGAAGAGTTAGCCAGATATAATTTTACCAGGAACCATAAAAAAAGAATAAGGGCTATTTTTATCATATTTTAAATAATTATTTAGTATAATCAAATATCCAGTAAGTATGCTAATTTCCAATTTGCATCACATAAATATGAATTACAATGCATTTGAATCAACATCCAAATACAACCCTTTCATTTTCTTTGGTTGAAAGGTGTCCGAAGTTTCTTTAGTTTATATGTTCCATTTTTTTGTTTCTTTCTGTCTCTCTGTTTTAGCCTCTTTGTACATATTTTGCTGGAGAAACCTGAATATTCAGAGATTTACAATTTTGTTGGGTGAATCCTCCTGGCATAGCTATAGTTGTAAATTAAAGGTCATATCAAAACTTTTGAACAAATTCAGGTTGCATTTCTTTATTGAGGGAGGTGGCAAGAAAACACCATATGGGGCTTCCCTGGTGGCGCAGTGGTTGAGTCCGCCTGCTGATGCAGGGGACACGGGTTCGTGCCCCATACGGGAAGATCCCACATGCCGCTGAGCGGCTGGGCCCGTGAGCCATGCCCGCTGGGCCTGCGTGTCCAGAGCCTATGCTCTGCAACAGGAGAGGCCACAACAGTGAGAGGCCCGCATACTGCGAAAAAAAAAAAAAAAAAAAAAAAAAAAAAAAAAACACACAGTATTACAGTCATTCAAAATAAATACATTACTTTTCTTTTTCACTTTATTTTTGTTATTTACTTTCATGATTCACTCTGTTTTTTGAAGTATTTCTAATTATACTCAAGGGAGAGTTTTAACAATTACCAGTTCATGGAAAAAGTTGAGATCAATATCCTTTTCCATCTACCCTTTCAATATTATAGAAGAGTTAGCCAGATATAATTTTACCAGGAACCATAAAAAAAGAATAAGGGCTATTTTTATCATATTTTAAATAATTATTTAGTATAATCAAATATCCAGTAAGTATGCTAATTTCCAATTTGCATCACATAAATATGAATTACAATGCATTTGAATCAACATCCAAATACAACCCTTTCATTTTCTTTGGTTGAAAGGTGTCCGAAGTTTCTTTAGTTTATATGTTCCATTTTTTTGTTTCTTTCTGTCTCTCTGTTTTAGCCTCTTTGTACATATTTTGCTGGAGAAACCTGAATATTCAGAGATTTACAATTTTGTTGGGTGAATCCTCCTGGCATAGCTATAGTTGTAAATTAAAGGTCATATCAAAACTTTTGAACAAATTCAGGTTGCATTTCTTTATTGAGGGAGGTGGCAAGAAAACACCATATGGGGCTTCCCTGGTGGCGCAGTGGTTGAGTCCGCCTGCTGATGCAGGGGACACGGGTTCGTGCCCCATACGGGAAGATCCCACATGCCGCTGAGCGGCTGGGCCCGTGAGCCATGCCCGCTGGGCCTGCGTGTCCAGAGCCTATGCTCTGCAACAGGAGAGGCCACAACAGTGAGAGGCCCGCATACTGCGAAAAAAAAAAAAAAAAAAGAAAAACAAAGAAAACACCATATGTAGCTTCCATCATCATATGTAACATCAGGTCTTCTTGTGTTTAGCACATTTTAAGATACTAGGTTATAGTTTTCATTTGCTTTCTGGGAATGTGTGTGTTGAGGGCTATTATTAGTCATAAGGATGTTATTGTGTTCCATATTCTCTTTGTATGAAGAACAACTGCAATTTTGTTTTTTCACTTATTTACTACTTGTCATTAATTTTCCTAAAATTTGCAGGGGAGGGAGAAGTCAATATAGCTTTTCTACTGGCCCCTTGGTAAAATCTCCTTTCTTCTTAATTTCAAGAGTTGTTCTAAACATGGCCTCTTCCTTCCTAAAATCTGCCTTCTCTGCACCTACACCCCTCCCACATGTTCATTCTAACACTTTCTCTTTACCTTGCTTTTCACTAAGCAAGTAGAAAAGAAAAAAAATGTTACAATGTTTATAGATAAGACCACACATGTTAAAAAGAACAAAGAGATCAAATAATCACAAATTTGCTGTCCTTGCAGAAGTGCACAGAATACATCAGATAAATAAAAAACGAGTCTGTACTGTTTAACAGTTTTTAAAGATATAAACAGGAGAATTCAACATGCAAAAAAAAATGCCTAAAATAACTAGACAGATATAAAAAGACAAAACTGATACTCTAAAATGAAATACATTTACTCTAAAATTTAAAAAGTTAGGCAAGGAAGAGCAAAATTTTAAAGTTGGAAAACAGATCTAAATACATTACATAGAATGTTGCACACAGAGGATTAAAAGCTAGAAAATATGGAAAAGGAACTTAAGAAATAGAGGCTAGAGGGAGAAGTAGAATCCATACTTCTAATTGGAGTTAAGAATGAGATAATAGAGGAAACCATGATAACAAATGGTTAATAACTTTGTCCAGAATTAACCAATGGTATGCACTTTTGAACAAAGTAAGTATATACTAAATTCCAAACAAATGACAGATGGACAGATGGATGGAAAGAAAGAAGGAAGAAAAGAAGGAAGGAAGGAAGGGAGGGAGGGAGGGATAGATGGGAGGGAAGAAGGAAAGGGAAGACAGTAGATAGAGAAATCTACATCAGGATAATTGGTAGTTGTATTAGTTTGCTAGAGCTGCCTTAATAAAGTACCACAAACTGGGTAGCTTAAACAAAAGAAGTAGGCAGCTTATTAAATCGCCGCTGGGGTTTGCATCCTTAGCTGTTGTGGTTAAGAACTGACCACCTATTACAAGTTGAGTACTTGAGAAGCAGACACTGAGACAAAGTTTGGAGTGCAAACTACACCTCTTCAAGGTACAGGATGTAGGGTTGATCAGAGGAAGAAGTCAAATTGAAGGTGAGCCTGACAAATCCTCTGTCTACCCAGCAGGTAGCTCGGAGACTGTCAGACTTATGCTGTATAAAGAGAAATGGACTAGTACTGGTTATGAGCTGTTATGGGAAGAAGAATGATTTCAGACAAGGTGGCTCTTTGAGCCAGAAGCTGAGAGAGTAAGCTGACACACAGCTGGAGGCTGCCTGCTGACCATACCACTCACATTTACATGGACAGCCAAGTCCTTCATTAAAGGAGATGTGGGAAGTACATCTCCTTATCTTCCGCACTACTGTATCAGAGTTGCAATTTGGAGATCAAGTATTCAGTGGTATTGATGCTATACTGAACTACTGAAATGCCTGTAATTTAAACATTTCTGCTTTGCAACTAAACTTAGATACAGCATAAAACAAGATACAAACTGGGAAGAGAGCAATATCTAATTCTGATAAACTGTTCTAAAGGATTCTTAGAAATCAAAAAGAAAAGATCAACAATACAGGAGAAAAAAAGCAGCAAAGGAAGTAGTTTGCAAAAAAGCTGCATAAAGATTTAAACCCTGTTGAAATATGACCTAGCACGCTTATAATAAAAGAGATACATATTAAACTTCAATGGGAAGCTAGTCTTTGGCAATCAGTTTTGTCAAGTACAAAATATCTATAATATTCACAGTGCTGACAAAGGTTTGAACAGCTCTCCTATACATTATAGAATTATATGGAAAGTTGGGTAAAACATCCTTGCAGGACATTCAGCAATATCTTTCAAAATGAAAAACGCACTTTATGTTTTTCCAACCTTTTCCACTTTTAGGTATTTATGTTAGTAATATACTTGTTTTGGGCAAAAAAAAAATCATATAGATTAATGACAACTGAAAACAACTGTCTACCAATATGGACTTAGTTTATTTATGGCACTTTCAAATAGTTAAATAAGGAACAGATATTAAAAGAATGATGGGTATACTTTCCAAAAGGAAATTTACTCAAAGGATCAACATCCTTTGAAAAACAGTTCAAGTCATTAAAAAGGGCAATGTACATAAGTGTGTATTCATAGGCTAAGGGTAGTGTTAAATATATGCATATCCTTATAGACATACAGGTATAGATTAAAAACAAAACAGTCACAGACTGTGAAAAGTTGAATTTTCTTTATTGTTAATACTTAAACCTATTTCTTAAAGTGAGTCCCCCTTCTGCTAATGGTCTAAAACTTCATCTTAATACAACAAGAACACAATTGCTCTTTTTAAAAATTCATAGCATTTTTCTATTATTTATTTTCTATTATTTTTATATGTGTACCTTAATATATTTTGCCAAATTCTCAACCTCCCGGTGGTAGTCAGTTTCTGAAATGACTCACAATTTCCCCCAATTCCTGGTTTTCATGCCCTTGTAAGTCCTTCCCCATGTGTGGCTGGACCTACTAACTTGCTCATGATGAAAAATATTTGGCAAATGTGATGAGGGTCATTTCCAAGATTCGATTTTAAAAGTCTGTGTCTTTCATTTGGTTTGGATTCTCTTTCTGGCTCTTTCTCTGTTCCACCTGGCAAGAAACTTGGAAACCTTCAACTCACAGCCCACAAGAAGCTGAATTCTGACAATGGCCTTTTGAGTGAGTATGTGAGGACATATTGGAAGCGTCCTTCCCTAGTTGAGTCTTCATGTAATCTGTGTTTTATCAAGTGCTCCAGATGATTCTGATGCAAACCCACCCCAAATTTAAGTGGATTAAAAAAGCAAAGGTTCATTTATTATTGAATGGTTTGAGAGGGATGAGGGGCTAAGGAGGGGTCTTGCAACGTGAGGTTGTTCTTAAGAACTAGGTTGACAACAGATCCATCATTTTCTGATGGTCAGATAGCAACATGCATTTTCAAGGTTTATTTTGATTATAGGTTATCTCACAACAAACCATCCCCAAATTTAATGGCTTTTAAAAAATTCAAAGCTTTACTCTATCTATCATGACCTTTTCAGTTGACGAGGCAGTTTTTCCTATGGTCTTGCCTTGGTTCACTCATGCTGCTACATTCAGTTAGCAGCTGCTTGGGTTGGCAAGTCCAAGATGGTCTCACATGTGTGTTGCAAGAATGACTAGAGGACTGAATCTAACTCTCTCTCTGTCCACGATCTCTCAATATCATATATTCTGGCTTGAATCTCTTTAGATGGCATCTGTCTTAAAAGACAGCAATAGAGTAAACACCCAGGGGTCTTCCAGACTAGGCCTGAAACTGTCACAGGGTCACTTTTACTATGTTTTACTAGGAATGAAAGTTACAAGGTCATCCAAATTCAAGGGGAAAGGAAATCTCTGGATGAGAGGACTGGCATGTGCATACAAGGAAGAGAGAAACTGTTGGTTGGCCATCTTCAAAGAAAAGCTAACCCAGAATTTATTGTAATAGAGGATAAATGACTCAAACCATCATTTAAATTCTTCAGACTGGTGATGATATATATCACTTCTCTAATATTTTATTCTAGAACTATTCAAATGGTGTTATCAAATTTCAAGGAACAAAGAGTGCATTCCTTTGTGTACCCTGAAGAATGATTAGACTGGTGAATGCTAACAATGTCTACTCCAAAAGAGGTTCACTTTCATATGAATTTCAGTATTGATGATGTTGATAATATAACCACAAAGTAATTTTGTTTTCCTTCTTTTTTCCTACGTTGTAAATAACCAAGTCAATGACTAACCTATTCTTCACCTTTTAAATTTGAAGATTTAGTTGCTGTTAATGGTTCTTGTGATTGACAATTCACAAAGAGAAGCATGGTGCACTGCTTTCAAATTTATTTTCTAAAATTTTTCAGAGGCATATTTAAAATTATTGCTTCTATTTTTTATAATACTTTTGCATCTACTTTATGATTTTTAAAACCTCTTAAATAAAATATATCTTAGAACACTGGTTCTTAAAATGGAATTGCAGAAAAAAATCATCTCTGACTTTTGTCTGCATTTTGATTTCATTTCACTTTTACCACCAGTGATATCTCTGATGAACTGGACAGATAGGAAAATCCTTAGGAAAGGTGTGTAATAGATACTTGCAATCTCAAAGCATCAGTTTGGTTACTTCTTGTTCAGATTCCAAAAAATAAACTATTTTCTCTGAAAACTATTATTAGAATATTCTGTGTTATCGTAGTTTAACAAGATTTATTTAATTAGATGTTTTAACATATAATAGCTACTATTTCATCCTGTTTGAAATTTTCAGTAAATATGTGACAAAAAAATCAGAAATTTTTAGACATCTTGTGTTTTATCTTTGAAACACAAGTCTTTATCTTTGAAAACTAATAAAAGTGACATTATAATCTTTTTGCTCATAAAGATTAATACTTAAATATTACATTGTATTTTTTTTTCAAAAAACCAATTGACTATGAACAAATTACTGTAAAACTCTTATTCTTAAATCATTCATACATTCACCATGTTTGTCTATTGTCAATGACAACTACATGTCACTTCCCACTTGATTTTTTCACTCTGTAAATAATTCTTGAATTAAATTAAACATTTTCTATCTATATACAACCCAGAAATTCTTAAGCAAGTAATTAAGCAGAAACTGATATAAATTCAACATTAATTGTTTAACTGAATGCAAAAGAATCCTGGAATAGAAAGCCCAGAAATAGACCCACATAAATATAGTCAACTGATTTTTGACAAAAGAGCCAAGGTGATAAAATGGAGACTTAAAAAATTTTTTCAAGAAAAGTGCTGAAACACTGGACACCCAAATGCAAATAAATTATATATATATATATTTTTTTTAAGTTTTTATTGAATTTGTTACAATGTTGCTTCTGTTTTATGTTTTGGTTTTTTGGTCACGAGGTATGTGGGATCTTAGCTCCCCGACCAGTGATCCAACCCACAAACCCTGCCTTCGAAGGCTAAGTCTTAACCACTGGACCGCCAGGGAAATATATAAATAATATATTTAAACAAAGACCTTTCACTCTGCAAAAAAAAAAAAAAAAAATTCAAAATAGAGCACAGACCTAATTGTAAAATATAAAACTCCTAGAAGATAACATAGGAGAAATCTAGATGCCATTGTGTATGACAATGACTTTTAAAATATAACACCAAAGGCACGAAGCATGAAAGAATTGATGAGCTGCACTACATTAAAATTAAAATTTTCTCCTCTAAGAAAGTCACTATCAAGAAAATAACAAAGATGCCACAGACTGGGAGAAAATAATTACAAAATACACATTTGATGAAGGACTGTTACCAAAAATATACAAAGAACTCTTAAAATGCAACAGTAAGAAAACAAACAACCCATTCAACAAAATGGGTCAAAGACCTTAACAGACATCTCAGCAAAGAAGGTATACAGATAGCAAAAAAACACATGAAAAGATGTTTCACATCATATGTTATCAGATAAATGCAAATTAAAACAACAATTAGATACCACTACAACCTATTAGAATAGGTAAATACCAAGACACTAACAACACTAAATGCTGGTGAGGATGTAGAGCAACAGGAACTCTCATTCACTGCTGGTGGGAATGCAAAATGTCACAGCTACCATGGAAGACAGTTTGGCAATTTCTTACAAAACTAAACATACTTTTACCATATGATAGAATTGTGTTCCTTGGTATTTACATGAAAGAGTTAAAAACTTCTGTCCACAGGAAAACCTTCACATGGATGTTTATATCAGCTTTATTCATAATTGCCAAAACTTGGAAGTACTCAAAATGTCCTTCAGCAGGTGAATAAATAAGTAAACTGTGACACATTCAGCGAATAGAATATTATTCAGGGTTAAAAAGAAAAGAGCTATCAAGTTATGAAAAGACATGGGGAACAATAAATGCATATTACTAAGTGAAAAAAGCCAATCTGAAAAGGCTTTCAGATTGTGTGTTTTCAACTGTATGACAATCTGGAAAAGAAAAAACTACAGAGACAGTATATCAGTGGTTGCGACCAGTGGGATAGATGAATAGGTAGAGCACAGAGGATTTTTAGGGCAGTGTGAAACTATAATGGTAGATACATATCATTATATGTTTGTCCAAAATCATACAATATACAACACCAAGAGTGAACCCCAATATAAACTATGGACTCTGATTTATAATGATGCAGCAACATACGTTCATCAGTTGTAACCAATATACTACTCTAGTTAGAGATATGGATAATGAGAGAGGCTATACATGTGTGGGGATGGAAGATACATGGGGATCTCTCTACCTTAGGGTCAATTTAGGGCTAAACCTAAAACAACTTTAAAAAATCAATTCTAAAAATAACAGTCCTGGTTGTTTACGCATGTTCAACTGCTGTACACAATATATTGATAGAAGTAACATTTTTTACAGTATTTTTTGTGCATAGCAGAATATAATTCAAAAATATATATTTCTGAAATGAGTATTCTGAAAGAGAATTCGTAGCTTGCACAATTTTCAAAAATCTTTGTAAACATCAACTATTAAAGTGATTCATTTCAATAACACTTTTTGCCTAAATTTTAGCTCTCATAAAGTTAAGAAGTATTATCTTTTTAAAAGTCTTTAGAAGTCTATTATTTTCAAGTTTGACTAGTAAGAATAAAATAATTTCCTTCCTTGTTTTTCTTTTCACATTTTTTTCCAATTTTTCCTACAATATATATGTCTAAGCATATACATATATATGTATATATATGAGACATTCATGTATATATACATATATGTGTATGAGACAAATATATATGCATTTATTTATATGTATAGAAATAAATATATGTGAACTATAGGCATATATATTCATATATATGTGAAATATGTCCACATACATGCATTTATATATTACATATATCCAAGAAATAAATCATAGAGGAGCATGCATACACACACACACACACACACACACACACACACACACACACAAGCACGCACAAGTGTATATTGTGCAGAACATAACTTCCCTTGTCATTGTATTTCTCAATATGGCACAAACTAAACAGAGATTATGCTCAGAATGAATGAAGTCATCTTACTATTTAAATATTTACATCAGATCAAACTTATGTATAGCAGTTGTGCTTGCTTTACCCCTTACTTTGTACAGTCTTGGCTATTATTTTACCAAAAATTGATACTGATATCATCCATTAGGTAAATATACAAAGATAAATAAAAGCATAAACATTTTTTAACAAGTTCAGCAATTAAAAAAATTAGAAGAAATATTTTATTTTGTCTGAAGATAAAATTCAAATGTGTAAGTTAAAATCCTTTTTAAAATTTAAACAAGCTATTTGAGAGCAAATTACTAAATATTGATTATCCTCAGAAAGAGCTGGTGCAGTTACTTAAAAAACACACTAAAGTATGTATGTACAAAAA
Organism: Lipotes vexillifer; assembly: GCF_000442215.2. NCBI lineage: Eukaryota > Metazoa > Chordata > Mammalia > Artiodactyla > Lipotidae > Lipotes > Lipotes vexillifer. Next base: position 169,606 of record NW_006787133.1, read on the forward strand.
TGTATTCTTTCCATTTTTGTAGAAATATGGGTTTCTGGGAATGTGCAGATTACTAGGAGTTTGTGTCACTCTTTTTTACTCTGATAAAAATATACTTTCTCTGAAAAATCTTGCTCACTGCTCAGTTTGCTTTCACTCCACGTTATATAAAAATTCTTTTTTCCTTCTTATTTGTATTTCCCTCAAGAATAAAAATAGTTACATACTTTCAGAAGAAGGGGGCAGCTTAAGATAGACATATGTAGTAAAACACATTAAGTTTACCCATTAGTTTACTCCTGGAAGAAGTAGACTGAAAGAAGATTAAATAAAAGCCCTGAGGAACTGGAAATGCAAGTCAAAAATAGAATCTGCAACTATAAATTTAAAGTTTTAGAGAACTTTAATCATAAATAGGCACCTTGAAGATGTTTGTGCAGATTACAGTAGAGAAAACCACAAAAAAGATCAGTTAGTGTTTTTTTTCCCTTGTTCTACAATCATCACTTGAAGTAGGCAAATATGTGTAATTAATTGAACTACTAATAGAAGAGCCAGATATTTTTGGAAATAATGTTGGCAGACGTTGGGGAGTATAAATAATGTATAAAAATGTTTTTTAACAACAACAGCAAAACATGCTGGATGGACAGATGGATTAAAAGTTTGGTTATGAAATAATTTTTGATCTTCATTTGTCTGCATGCATATTTAAAATTAATGAAAACTGTCTATAATATAAAAGTGTCCTAAAAATAATTATAAGTAAAATGGAGGATTTGGACTCTCATTTACATTTCTTTTTAAGTTCTTACCTTTATAAAGAATAGATGAAATATTCTACAATTATACTTTCATAAATTAACCTACTTATTAACATGTTTTCTAGATGCCAAATACCAATAACATATTTTAAATAATACATTAGAAAAATGTATTAAACTGATTTTTTTAAACTTCACATTAGTGAGATAATCACTGGGAATTCTCTTGATTTCAAGAACAATGATATAATTAAGTAAGTAGCCATGGTATAATTAACAGTAAATTTATTCAGATACAGGTATTTAGAAATATTGTTAGTGGATCAGATGGATCAATTACAGTTTGGTCAGGGAAGGAGAACTACTCTCAGTCATACTGAATGAGAGATTTATTAGAGGCATCATATCTTACAAAATTTCAGGGGTAAGTGAAAAATCTTCTATAGGTCAGCAATTCTGGCAGTTGGACAGAAACCATGGATATGAAAAGGCGGAGGGTGAGAAAAAATTGAAACAATGAGAATCTAGAATCTGCAAGATAAAACTGGAACTCACAATTTTAGGGGGGTAGTAGGTGCTCTTTCTCATGCTTGCTTCCAAATCTAACTCAAATGTTTCTTGTGCCATCTGGAATCAACCATAGAGGTAAGCCTGGAAAATACAATCCAGCCTAGATATACTGATGTAGTATAAAAATCACAAAAGGGCTTTTGAAAAATCTATGTCAATTTATGAATTAGGTTCAAATGTCACGCGTCACTCTAAATTACTTATCTATAAGCTAAATTACAAGTTATAGGATATTTGGTTTAGTATTTTAAAGTACATTGTAGCCTTCCAATTTTTTCCCTCCTAATAAAAGATGCAAAAAAAAATCTGCAAAGATGAATAGTTAAAAATAATCTAAAGGGAAAAACAAAGACTTTAATACTAGAGGAAGCATAAAGGAATCTGAAAGAAAAAATATGCATTGATCATTCTGCATATTCGAAGACACAAATATACCTGTCCTAGAAATATAAAAATATATCCTTTCCAAATGATATATTTATTTTTATTTTTTGAAGTAAATCTTATCACATTATTCACTAAGTGAACCTACAACTATGATCCATTTATCTTTAATAATATTTTTAAAAATAGCAAACAAAAATAAGGTAGATGAAGATGAAATCCCTTACATGTACATTCACTGAGCTAAATATGATTAATCAATGCTATGTTCTCATTTGTAAATAAAAGCTTATTTACAAAAATTATAGTCATGATCAATATATTTCATTTATAAAATGGTTTACTACATCATGGATTAAGTGTATGATACCATGTGCATAGGAATATATAGCACAGATCTCTCATTATCACACAGAAAACTTGCTTTTTTTTTGACCAAGCCGCACAGCTTGCAGGATCTCAGTTACCTGACCAAGGATCGAAACCAGGTGGGGCAGTGAAAGTGACGAGTCCTAACAAATGGACCACCAGATAATTCCCAGAAAACTTGAATTTTAAGATAAATCTCACACCAAAAGTGTTCAAAAATTGTCCTATGTCTCATATATTTTCATTTTCAATTATTGCCTTTTTGACTATCTGAGTAGTTCCTAGCATCTATCATTATACAGTGCACTGCACTTAAACAATTTTTGCTTTTGAAAGAGTTGTTTTACTTGTCCACTGTTGCAGTTCTTGCATAGCAATGCCACTGACAGAGAAATTATATCTAGCAATGTCCAGAACTGAGAAGTGCTAAGACATAATTCCTTAACACAGTCATTGTTGATTTTGTTTAGAAAAAAATTATATATTTATTTAAAATATTTTGGGGTCTTGGAACTACTTTTAAAATTATATAAGTGATGTCTGAGCAGAGTAAAACTAAATTTCATTGTGTTGTAGGAAGGATTATTCAGAAACCTTTAGGAAGACTTTCATAGACTCTACTGACTCTATGACTCAGAGTTTTACATGCATGAGTTTTATTTGGTAATGTATTTTGAAAAAAAAAATGCCTGCACAGTTTGAGGGAAGAATTGGCCCAGGGAGGACTTGAAAAGTGATGCAGTTATAGGAGAGCCCCCAACCAATCCTACTGGAAGTTCTGAAGTTGAAATGGCACTTCCATAGTGTCTGACTTTGAAACAAGAGGAACAAACCTTTACCTTCCCACAAAGCCTGTGCATTAGATGTGGGTTGTTCCCAGGAAATGGACAAGTTCTTAAGAAATTAGCTATCTTCTGATTAGAACATTTTCCAGAGACAGATTCAAGTGAGAGCTGTTAGTTACCATCACTCTCAACAGGTGCATTGAAGGGGAAAATTTGGCAGTACATGCCAGCATCCATTACACATACAAATGGATATAAACTAAAAAGTACAATTATTTTTCTCTCTTTATTCTTAAATCCATTAGAACACACAGAGAAAATGCACAACGATAACATGGGGACAGTTTACATATCTTAACTACTCTTGCAGTATGCAACAAATTCCACTGATGGCATACCACATAATATTGCTTGATTAGACTGGTCCTGCACAGTCAACAAGTTGAAGATGGACTTATGTTAATGGTGTTGACTTACTCATCCAGATTTCTGTATAGATCTCTCTAGTTCTTTGAAGAAAGATAACCTGACTCCCTAGTTCTTCTGGGTGTCTCTGTGTTTTGTATCTATTTAGCTCCTTTTCTCTGCATTTCTGGCCTACTTAGATAACCACCGCTAAAGTTATAAGCTCTGGTCTCAGGACTGATTAAGACTTGTGCTAACATCCTCCACATATTTAGATAAGACTCATCATTTATCACTGTTTTTTTCCTAAGACAACATACTAAAGAGGGGGGGAATTCTGATTTGAACTTCAACATACAGGAGTATAATTGGTTTTCCTTTCAATGTACATGTACTCATCCATTTTAAAAAGTACTTACATATGCCCTACATCCATATTTAGGAAGAGCCAACCAGTGGGGGGCTGGTAAATGTTAAGAAATGGCTCAAAATTAATTTTATGTGTGTATATATTCATATAAGTTTATTATAAATTTTAATGATATAGAGGATATCTACTACAAAACTTACATATAATAATATATGTATGATATACTATAGTAATTCTATACGGTCAATTGATTATCACAGAATTATTCTGCATATTTTTACAGAATTCTTGTTTCTATAGTGAACATAGAGTTGCAATTAACAAATGAGTATAATTCCAATATAAATGTTGATATGTATTTTCATTTCTGTTAACTAGTAAAATGAAAGTGAAACAATGAAGACTTCAGTTGGAACTTTACTCACTTAAAAATGACATCAAAAATTTCTTTACTAGGGCCTCCCTGGTGGCGCAGTGGTTGAGAGTCCGCCTGCCGATGCAGGGGATACGGGTTCGTGCCCTGGTCCGGGAGGATCCCACATGCCGCCGAGCGGCTGGGCCCGTGAGCCATGGCCACTGAGCTTGCGCATCCGGCAACGGGAAAGGCCACGACAGTGAGAGGCCCACATATGGCCAAAAAAAAAAAAAATGGAAAATAGTTTTACATTGCCTGATGACTATTTCTGTGATAGTTAATTTTATGTGTCAACTTGGTTAGGCTATGGTGCTCAGTTGTTTGGTCAAATACTGGTCTAGATGTTTCTCTGAAGGTGTTTTTCAGATGTGATTAACATTTACATCAGTAGAATTTGAGTAAAACAGATTACACTCCATAATGTGGGTGAGCTTCATCCAATAAACTAAAAACCAGCCAGCCTGCCCAACAAATTCGACTTTCCAGCTCCCACAACTGCATAAGCCAATTCCTTAAAATAAATGTCTCTCTCTCTGTTTCTTTCTCTCTCTCTACATATATATATATATACATACATACATATATATATACATACACACACAAACACACACACACAGTCTCCTATTGGTTCTGTTTTTATGGAAAATGCTAATATAATTTCTCATTATTTGTGCTAGTAAAAACTTAATGGATAGATCCAATGCAATTTTATCTTTAATTAAGTATAATTCACATTTTCTTTATCACTTTCTTTTTTTTTTTTTTTTTTGCCGTACGCGGGCCTCTCACTATTGTGGCCTCTCCCATTGCCGCGCACAGGCTCAGCGGCCGTGGCTCACGGGCCCAGCCGCTCCGCGGCATGTGGGATCTTCCCGGACCGGGGCACGAACCCGTGTCCCCTGCATCGGCAGGCGGACTCTCAACCACTGCACCACCAGGGAAGCCCTTTATCACTTTCTTAAATCTAGACAATGAACAAAACATTCTCCAAATTCCAGGTGTCAATACTCCTACCACCATGGCCAGTTTCAAGCTTCCAAAGTGATTGTACTGAATGAAGAGTTTGGAAGAGCTGTATAGCAGTGCACTATTATATATTATCTCCACCATACATATATGATAGATGTAAATAATCTCAATTGCATAGATAATAGTGAATAGATAATAGTAAAATGTAGTTCATTATTTAGGGAGCGATAGTTGAGTATTTTTGCATGTATTTTTAATATAGAGTTGACACTTGAAGGACAAAGGGGTTGGGGGGACAGTTCCTGGGTACTTGAAAATCCGCATGCAACTTTACAGTTGGCAGTCCATATCTGCAATTCTGCATCCACATTTCAACAAACCTTGGGTCATGAAGCACTGTAGTACATACATATTGAAAAATATCTGCGAATAAGTGGACCCACGCAGTTCAAACCTGTGTTGTTCAAGGGTTAACTGTAATTTATTAATTTGTAAGTTTATAGTTTAATTTTTAATAATGGCTATAGTTAACAACCAGCTCATAAAATTCAAGAAAATTCATGGGCTATATACTCCAGTTCCAGAAGACCCCTGGAGCTGCCTGTCAATGGTTGTATTATGGTCTATTTTCCCAAGGGAGGATAAGCTCAGTAGTTCTTTCTAAATTTTTTCCTGTGGCCTCCTATGCTGATATTTGTATGGCAAATCCCTGACAAAACACAAGGTAAGGGAAGGAGAATAGAAGCAAAGAAAGGGAAGGAAAGGTTGAAAAGGGGTGGGAAAGAAAGGAAATTGCGGGAAAGGAAGGGAAAAAAAATTAACAAATTCAATCCCAAACAGGGCATTCTTTTAGAATTCTTCCAACACAAATATACAAGAAAACCATATTCATAATCCATTTAACAGTTATCATCCAAAGCAAGTTACTATAGTATCACTCAGAATTATACTTCTCAACCTGCATGTAGGAAAAAATGATAGCTAGATTATCAACGTGAAAACTCTTCTATCTTGAGGGCTTCAGAGAAATTGGCTCTTTAATTTATAATAAAGTATTCTTTGTTGCCAATGTTCAGAAGAGTAACTTGAAATATACTCACTGAGATATAAATGTGCATATATATCATATAAATTCAAAAATATATACATACATATATATATGAATTCTATTCTTGTGTCTGGTACATGATGAGAAGAAAATGTGATATATATGGAGATTCTGTTATTTTCATCCTAAAATTCCATTTAATTTCAATTTGTTTCTCTCTGTAGCTATATTTTATAATCCAACAGAGCAAATCAATCTGTTTCTCTGTGCTGCTATAAAGTAAATCCAACTGAGCAAAATATTGTTGTGTGATCTTTATTAGTTTAATATTTCCTCTATAAAATGTCTGATTTATGGATCAATTTTTACCAAAGAAAATTTATTTTAATATTGATTTTTTTTCTTTTTACTATATAATGCCATTTTCTATATGCCTCAACTCCCTCCACCCCATTGTTAATGGATAATTGATTTGTCAAATTAACAGTTGATGTAATGTTAAATAAAAGACTGAAAGGAAGTAATTACCATAATAGCTACAATTTTCACTAACTTATCGCTTTATATTTCTGTGCATTTAAAAAAAATTGTTGTATATAAACCCTTTAGTCTGAATTAAAAAAGGAAATAGAACTAAATGGGGGTGGGACTGCAAGGAAGAGTAGCCTCTGCTCACTGCAACTAGAGAAAGCCCGCACGCAGCAACAGAAGACCCAACGCAGCCAAAAATTAAAAATAAAATAAAATAAAATAAACCGTTGCTCCGCAACGGGAGAGGCCACAACAGTGAGAGGCCCGCGTACCGCAAAAAACAAAAACAAACAAAAAAGTAACTGTATATTGGTAAAAAACAAACAAAAACAGCTATATAGAAAATGTGCAAATGTATTATTACCATTTCCTCTATTTGAAGGCTATGCTATAATAACCACTAAGAATGGGTATGATTGCAGTAAAAGAGAAAGAGACAGGATGTAGGGGACTTATTGAATTGGTGGCATATAAAAATATCAGTTTACATTTAATTTAGACATTGATTTCCAAGAGTTTTTACTTGGACAGTGCCAGTCCAGGGTAGCTGGTCCTCCTGTAGATTTCAATGATATCTTACAAATGCATGTCATACCACTTATTACACTGCTTTCAATAACCAATTTTATTTTTATGGTCCCGCCACTACACTGCAAGCACTAAAACAGTAGGTATTATTTCAATATTGTCAGCCGTTATATTCTTTTTTTGTTGTTTTTGCGGTACGCGGGCCTCTCACTGCCGCGGCCCCTCCCACCGCGGAGCACAGGCTCCGGACACGCAGGCCCAGCGGCCATGGGCCAAGGGCCCAGCCGCTCCGCGGCATGCGGGACCCTCCCAGACCGGGGCACAAACCCACGTCCCCTGCATCGGCAGGTGGACCCCCAACCACTGCGCCATCAGGGAAGCCCGTTATATTCTTAATAGTTAGAAAGTTTCTGATTCATGGTACACAATAAACATATTTATGAGTATATCAAACTGTTCTAACTGTATTTATTGTTTGTTTAATAATATAAACTATGCAGTAATATAGTTATATTCTTTGTTATGACAATTTAAAAATATTCTGAAAGGCAGAGCATTTTAAACTAAATGGTAAAAGTAAAGTAACCATAATATATGCTATGCTTAGCTTTTGACTTTAAGACACATTTTTTCCATTTCCTTTTTCTTCATCTGTAAAACAAAATGACTCACCTAGACAATTTATATATTCCATTCTAACACCAAATAAGTTTACATTTCTTTTATTAAAATGACTTTTTCCCTAATATATAATTTTGCATGATTTTGATGTTTTGTTTCTTTAAATGTAAAATCATTTATTCTGCCCCAGCTCACTTTTATTAAAAATCACAAAATATATTTAAAACAAATACTTATTTAAAATAAAACTATATCAAAATAAGCCGATATACTGGCTCTGTTCTTCTACACCAATCTGTTTATTCTTCTGTCATAGGTATTTGAATACCTCAATGAAAACTGTATTTTTTAAAAATCTGGATTCTTGTTGAAAATTATAATTTCCATTGAATAACTTTATTGTTATTTTTCCAATATCAAATATTTTTGAGGGGGATAGCATGCTTATAGCCATCTTCTTTAATACATGTGTTTTAAAACATATCTCTGCATGCATTACACAATGGCTATCACATCCATTCATTGAAATAACATTTCTCAAATTAGTATGCATGTCACACCTTTAAACATTTTTTTAGAACTTTTTTTTAACTAAGCAGGATGGGAAAATGTCTTTTATATTAAATCTCTAGACTAAAGCCTGAGGACCACAAATCATGAATAGGTGTCATTCATGAGTCTATGAATCATTTGAAATTGTAGCCATAGTCTTGAGTGGATGTGTCTTGTATACTCATATATGCCAGAACACTCACAAAATTAAGAGCTAATTCACCATACATATCAGCAAAAATGTACTACTTCAAGGTATTCTTGACATCTTTTATATAACCAGAATGAATTGGAATAACCAGCCTATATCCCTTCTAAGAAGAAGGACAACTCTCTCATGAGCAATGGACACAAAGCCTGAAATGCCCTTTCAAATAATCCAGTCATCATTTCCTTTGTTTTGTTTTATTGGTGTTTTTCTGTGTGTGCAAACGTGTATGTCAAGTCTCTCTCTTATTTTTGTTACTTTCTATTTCATGTTTATGGCACATACAGATTTATGGCAATGTTTGGTTACATTTGCTATCTAAGAAACTTCATAAGTGATACAAGTTTTTATATCTATGCTATACGTTGAATTATTTATTTTAAAGTTAAAGGTGTTTAAATTTTGAAAGGAACTATATTGAAAACTTGTGTGTTATTATGCTAAGCATGACCAAATGGAAAGGGTTGTCTCTCTGTTTTAGAGAGTTTAGGATTTTATTTATGTCTACATTGACAAATATTGCTATCAGATGAGACCTTAATTCAAAGTTTCTGAGACTGCTTTGAGGATCACAATTTTTACTTGTCTTATAGAAAAAGAGTCAAATACATTTGGAAAATGCATGACTGCTCTGTACAGCCGCTCATGTTGTGCAGTCACATTTGCAGTATTATGTAAATTGAAATCTGGGGTTGCAATGTATGGTGAACCTGGTTAAATGTTATATATGTCTTCCTTTAGCTTATATGAAGCTTTAAGAAGGTCATTAGTAATTGGTTTAATTTTGTATATTCGATCATACAACTTTTTCCCCTTTTATCCCATCTCTTACTTTAGATGAGGCTAGTTCTCTGAAGAACATCAGGAAATATGTATAACTGTATTTAACTAGACGTATTATTATTGAGGTACAGAATGATCTCCACCTTATATCGTTTTAATGTACTGGGCAGACAATTTCACCAGAATCAATACTCTATATTTTTCATCAAATAGTGGTAGGTAACATTTATATGGCACTTAATGACATACTTATCGTTATCCTACTGCTTTGCATCAAATGTCTCATTTAATTACCATAATAAGTTATGTGATAGGTGTTATATTATCTTCATTTTATTTATGAGAAAAGCTACATGTGGAGTGTTTGGGTGATTTGCCAAGATTTGGCTCAGTTAGACCATGGTAGAGTCAGAATATAAATCTGAATGATTTTACTATGGCACATGGGACTTAACCCATTTTCCCTATCCCAAATCTTTGGTTGTTATCATGGCAATCCAATACTTCTTTTATAATAGGTCACAGATGACCAGGAAGGATAAGAGGCACGTTTCGAAATCCCATTTGCTCTACATAAGGAATCTCTCAGTTATAAAAAATCTTTGATGGAAAAAATCTACTATCCCCACCTACCTGAATTTCCTTGCTTTTTTATCTTCTTTGCTGTGCATTTTTAGTTTCATTACTTTTAAAAATATTTAAACAACCTTCAATTTTTAGGATAGTTTTAGATTTAAAGAGAGTAGCAAAGACAGTAGAGAGAATTCTTATATCCTTCTTACCCAGTTTGCCCTATTATTAACATTTTACATTGCTGTGGCACATTTGTCTCAGTTAATGGAACAATAATGATATGGTATTACTAACTGAAGTTCATATTTTTTTCATATTTCCTCAGTTTTATCCAATATCCTTTTTCTGTTCCAGGATCCCATCAAGAATACCACATGATATTTAGTGGTCTTGTCTCAGATTCTTTTTGGCTATGACAGTTTCTCAGAATTTCCTTGTTTTTAATGATGTTGCCAGTTTTGAGGTGTACTGGTCAGGTATGTTTTAGAATACCCCTCAATTATTTTTTTCTGATGTTTTCCTTGGGGTTACAGGTTTTGGGGAAAAGACCACACAGCTTAAATGTGACAGGTTCCTCAATAATAGGATATTTATTCATTCCTATTTGGCATTCTTTGTGGCAAATAAATACAATGTAAATATCTGTAAAGAACTTGACTTAGATTCAGATGCATCATGATTACTGCTGACAGACTTAACATTACTTCCATGTGTATGTGCATAATTATTTTCAAGTAAGAGGAAATATAAAATTTATCATATACATATATATTATATAAGCCCTAATAACACCCCTGGCTATGCAATTTCTCCCCACTATAATTTTATTTCAGTATTGTTGAATCAGAACATTTGATTCTTTACCAACATTCTAGTCCAACTGTCTAGTTCTTTCACTTTTTAGAAGTATTCTATTGGTGTAGCTGGAGATGAAATGATCAATAAGATTATAATGTGGTTAATGAGGATATCTTTAAAAGGTACAGTATGGTCAGATTTAGAGAATACTGTAGGTGAGGTGGAGGGACTTGATTTTACATGATAAAGCAACTGTCAGAATCTTTGCAGATTAGTTCAAAACAATGTATATTGGGGAGGATGGAGCAAAGAAAGACTATTATGGAGAAGAGTGGTGGAAAGCTCCTTATTGCAAAATTTTTAAGACTAGAACAATAGCTAATATTAAATAGCAACAACAAAACTATATTGCTCTAGGCAACTTCTAATTCACACTAAGAAGGCTTAAGTAAGATGATTTTTCAATTCAGCCAGGATGTACCATTTTTTGACTATGACTTTAAGTTAAGCCCTCCAATATGCTTCTTTCTTTTCCAGACTAATATTTAATCCCCTAAACAATCCCATGTGTTATGTTAATATTTACTTATGTATCACATTTGATAATCGTTTTCTTCCTCAAAAGAAAACAAAGCACCTGTTTAGATATTGGATTCCATAATATATTTCTTCTTAGATATAATGCTTCTCATATCTGTGTTTTAAAGGCATTTTTCTCATAATTTAAGGATGATCTACCCACATACACACACAAAAAAGACTGGAATTACTTTTTTACTTTTAAACTATGAATTAAGTGAACGACAACAAAGAAGGTCAGTATATAAATGAAGATATAATTTCAAAAGGCTACAATAAATTTTTTCAGATTTTGAAGTAAACATATTTGTAATGGTGTCAACTATTACAAGTTCCCATAAGATGGCTCTTGAAAGGTGTTGGCAGAGTCAAAACTATAGAATAAATATTAAAGCACACTGAACTGGAATTCATTTCATGGAATATAATGCAACTTTGATTATATCAAGGGTTAAGTATATAAAGTCAGGGAAAAATAGCATTTTACATAGTATAGACAAATAGATGCAGCTGCTCTCATCAAGACAGTATATCCCGAGGACTGGCCAAAAAATCTTGTGGTTTTCTTTTCTTATTTGTGTTATTATTTCTATTTTTTAATGTTGCAGAGCAATGCATGTAAATAAAACATAGCAAATAGTGCAGATTAACTTCCAAATAAAAGCAATGTTCTTCTGCCTTTTCTCTTTTTTCCTTCAGTCCTACTCTCATAGACATGCTCTTTTAATTACTTCTGTTGTAATTCTTCTTGTGGATATCTGCATAATTATAACTAATATTATTTTTTGATACTGTTGTTGATTTGTTAAAATTAGAAACTATATTTACTATTCTATCACCTGGCACCTAATATCTTATAATTTTTTATAGCTCATAAAAGTCTTGACTTTGTATTAACTTCACTTGTAAATTTAAATTATATATTTAACATTTTTTGTTGCTGTTGTTCAATTGCATTTTTCACAGGTCTAGGAACTCCCCACATTTTAAAATATATGTCTTATGTATCAACTTCTGGTTTTCTCATCCCACTTCCCTATCCTAATTGTGGCAAAGGACATATATATTTAGACTGCTACTGCCTTTAACATTCATTTGTATCATGAATCCATGATGAAGTTTTTCAGTACTTTTGTCATAAAACTTAAAACAACATTTACATTGCAACTACTATATAAATATAACTTACTGTGAAACAAATGTGAGTTATGATTATATTATTTTCATGGATCTAATGCCATATCCTTTAAGCAAGCAAATAAGAACAATCTTTAATATATGTCTCTATCATTTGCTATCATCCTGCTAGCCATATTTCATTTGCTTCATACTGGGAAGGTTTATTTAATATTATTGGTTTTTGGTGGTGGTGGTTTGTTCTTAGTTTTTCCTAGAGGTGTTTTTAATTTTTTTTAACTCTTCTGTTTGAATTTTTTCTTTTATAACATCCTCAAATTTTTGCATGCTATCAAAATGTCTTCCCTGTTGATTGCGGATTTTCATTTTTTTTTTTTTTTCCCTAAAGACCTCTATTCTGGAACACTCTATCCTATTCCAATAGCGACTAGTTCTTTAATAGTTTCCTACCCAGCTGTCTTTGTGTTGATCCTCTTCTTGTTTCACTGATTTTAAAGTACCATTAGCTGGATATCACAATCTCCTGTCTCTTAGATTACTCCCATGTTCCTCTGAATTAAAATCTTAAGTAAGTTCCTGAAAATGGGTTCATGTGAGATAACTTTGCTGTGTGCTTACTTGCCTAAAAATGCCTTTTGAAATCTAGATTGATTTATTGTTTGAATGTGTATAATATACTTTTAAAATAATTTCATTCAAATCTTTAAAAACAATATATCACTATTTTCTACCATTTGTAATTGATAATGCAAAATATGATGCTATGCAGGCTTTTTTGTGCTGTACATTACTTTTTGTTCTTTTTTATGTTTTATTTTTCTCTGGAATTATAAAATAAAATTGGTGATTTGCCTAAACTTGAGTCATTTTAGACACTGTCTATTTCTCAGTCTGAAGTCTCATGATGTTATTCTCTCTGATTAATTCCCTTCTGTTTTTGGTTCATTACGTAGCCAATTATTCCATTTCATATTTTCCTTGTGATGTTGGATCTCTTAAATTTCCTTATATATCTCTTCTATATCCTCATATTCTCCATTTCTTCCTTTTTCAATTTTTTTTAACCTTTCAGTAGAGCCTGCTCTATATCCTAATTCTTCATTCAATTTTATTTTGAGGTAGAAAAATTATATCCTATTTTTTCAATGTATATTTATGTTACATAATTTATGAATACAGTATTTTCTTGACACTCTCTGAGTATCTTCATTCAAGTTTTTATAATATTTTAATCTTTAAGTTTTAAAATATTTTTCTATTGCTTACTCTTTGGTCAGTTTATTGTTATTGTTTTTCATTTTGGCTTTTCTCTTTTATGCTAGGTTTTTCTTGATTGCCTGATATTATTAAAATCTCGAGGAATTAAAAGCTATGAAATTTTACTTTGCTGCTAAATATTCAAACTAAGAATTTCTAGATATTTGTTCTATTTACTGAGAGTACTTCCATTTCCTCACAGAGGCTTATACTATGAGCCTGAATAGATGAAATCAATTCCTAAGTGATACAGTTGTATATTTTCAGGCCATCAATTAACCTAGTTTTTGTGGTTCTTGTCCTAGTCATCCACTTTTCCCTACCTGGGTACTCTGAACTCAGCATATCTGTTTTACCACCATACAGATTAATTATTATCCTTTGTTAATTTTATGATTTGGAAATATTAAGCCTGCAATTTTTCCACCTCCATAATCCCAAAACACAATTCTATAGATGTTATGGTTTATAAAAAATTTTGCAAACTCTAAATAGTTGGAAACTTCTAAGACAACTTCCAGGGGTAGAATACTAACTTTCTATTTTTCAGCCATGCTTAATATATAAAAGTAGGCCTTTAAATATCTATAAGTTCTGAAGTGAAATATGAGTGGTGTATGCGTGTGTGTGTGCATGTGCACATTTGGTATTTCTGACAGTTCAATAATTGCAAGGAACAACTGTAATATTTCACCCAATTCTAGTCAGAGACTACTAATTGAGATATATTTGTATTTCTAAATATATTTCTCTACTTAAAATAAATCATCTCTGCAATTCGCCATTCAATTTACTTCTATTATATAATATGTATTAAATGTTCAGAAGATGATGGAAAGAGAGGTTTATTTCCTTAATAGAAGGATAAAATAAGCTTTTTATATTTTCACATCTATACACAATACAAAAAAAAAAATAGTTGCAGGGAGGAGGAAAGCAAATTGTTCTTCATCAACCCATACTTGATCTTTTGTCAGCAATCTCACTGTGGTTTTCAACAGTGAATTGTTACCTTACAGAACATTATCTTTCAAAATATTTCAACTGGTTGTTTTTTTTTACTTTCACTTCAGACAAATGTATGACCCAACTGACAATAATAAAATAAAATCTGTAAAATGATCAGTGCCTATTTGATCTTAAGCAAAGATTATATTCGCTGAACAGTGACTTAGTTCAGTGGGAGATACAATTTATCATTCATCTTGAAAGGTTAAAAAGAGGCAACTATATATAAAAGTGAATGAAGAAATATTTCGTTGGAAATTCACAGCAAAGTTCAACTCTTTGCCTTTGCACTTGCTCTCTAAGAAGAAAGTGATGTGACACATTTAAATGTCAGCAGAGTTAAAATTTTTTGTCTGCTCATATCACAATAAAAAGTCAAAATAATGTATTCTCCTGAATAAGAAAATATTTAAAATTATGAATTCTGAATATCTTATCTGGATTTTAAGCAGTGATGTGCTGCTAAATGCTTAAAAACAGGCTGTTCCTATAGAGGTGAAAGGAAGCCTTGATTTGTAGTGTTTGTCAGCTTTCATAATGAAAATACTTCATGGCTAATTTCAACTTAATTACCTGTCCTACTGAATGCAAATGGAGAAGAGAAGCTAACAAGAGGATCTGTGAGCAACTGTAAGCCATCTCCTGCACACCACTGCCCTAAGGCACTTATGGTAAGATGGAAAATTATTTTAAGATTATGTTTAGATCATCTCTTCTGCATATAAATGATTATGCTGTTATTGATCAATATGCAATGATTTTGAAAATAGGATTGATATTGCTAGCTTCCTGTATAATCACAGCAAAATGAAAATGTAGGGCTTATAAGCATATCATACTTTTGCATGTATAAAATATAAGGCTCTCCTTCCTAAATGCTTATCACAAATCTGGGAGTGTGATTAGAAGTCAACTCTGTCTCTCTCTCTCTCTCTTTCTCTATCCATTGGTGATCAGATATAAGTTAAAATGTTGGATATTGGTGTGAAAATTTTAGGTAGCATGCAGAGTAATAAGAGGTTTCAAAGAGAAAAGTATTCTGAATAAAGAAGGTGCAGTTATAGTTTTAAAAAGTTTGAACTGACTCATTAAACATAAGGCTAAACCTGGTGATATTCCATTACTCCAAACATCAAGAACTTAAAATCTCATAAGTTTATTGAGAGATAAAAAGAAGATAATCCAGGGCTTCCCTGGTGGCGCAGTGGTTGAGAGTCTGCCTGCCTATGCAGGGAACACGGGTTCGTGCACCAGTCTGGGAAGATCCCATGTACTGCGGAGCAGCTGGGCCCATGAGCCATGGCCGCTGAGCCTGCGTGTCCGGAGCCTGTGCTCCGCAATGGGAGAGGCCACAACAGTGAGAGGCCCGCGTACT
>NW_006787133.1:185623-206123 GCF_000442215.2 Lipotes vexillifer
TGCCAAGATCCCATAGGCCGGGGAGCGTTTGGGCCCGTGAGCCATGGCCGCTGAGTCTGCGTGTGCGGAGCCTGTGCCCCGCAAGGGGAAAGGCCACAACAGTGAGGGGCCCGCGTACTGAAAAAAAAAAAAAAAAGAAGATAATCCACAAATGAGTAGGAAACATCAGTAAGAGAAGTTTTTCAAACACCAAATTTTATGGTACTAGAAGGAAATATCTTTAAAAAAATGGGGGGTAATTAGAGTCAATGATAATCCCAGTCCTCATGCTTCTTTAGCATAGATTCTGGACTAGTAACACTTCTATCTTCTCTCTCAATATCTCTTAGTCAGATTTTCCCAGTGGAATAGATGTGAAATATTATTTCCTTGTGGTGCATAGTAGGCAATGAGCACATGTGGATCATCCTTTTCTGTGTTCGCAGATCTTATTGCCTTCAGAATATTAAAAGAGTTCACTATTCTTGCTTCTATGTGCAAGTAGGTGTGGGTTAATGTCTGGGGCAAAGGCAGCCTTTGAAATCATAACCAGAAGCTGTTTTTCTCTGTCTCCAACAACGTGGCTGGATGAGTATGAGTCAACCAGTTAATACTATATCTGCTCCATAGAGTTAATCAGTTTCTCCAGAATTCCTCCAGTAAGAATTGAGAGTAAATTTAAGTGTCTGATCTGTTCAAAAACCCAAGCTGTGATCTTGTATTGCTTTGGATTAAATAAGATATTTTAATATTCATCAATCTGACACTTTTTAAACTGGCTTAATATTTAGGAGGGAAAGGGAGCCAATGCCAAAGTCAAGTGCTTTTGCTGGGCCAGAGAGCCAGGGTAGGGTTCTTTTCTCTCCAAGCTACAATGTCGCTAAACATCATTTCAAGTGCTATATTTGTCATATTTTCTGTAGGCTAATTTAGCTTGCTCAGTGGCAGTTTGTCCTACCCGGGCTCTCTAGCTTAGCAAAAGCACTTGACTTTGGCATTGGCAGTTGATTCCAGCCTCCAACTTTTATCACTCCTAGATAAATTTCAGCTTCATCACATCCCATCAGATATAGCTAGCAAAAACCTGGTCAGGAACCATGCACAGGATTCAAACCCACCTCCATCACTGACTCCTCCATACCACTACCCCTCTTCTGAACTCCTTCTTTTCTTAACCCTTAATTTCTTCCCTTTTGTGGTACCATACCAGGACTGGTAGCTATTTTCTGGATTCTTCAATCTGGGTTAACTCAGTGTTAAAATTTTGATAGTACAACCATTCAATGCCTATGTAACGAATCCTTATAATGAAACCCCATTTGGGGAAGATATAATTTGTTATGAGTACTTGTATATATTCTTGGTTGACATACAAACTTCACACCTTCAGAAAGATACCAGTGTGCCCTTTACCACAACCCTACCTGAAATAGTCTACTAAGAAGTTTTTTCTTTTAATTTTCTGATTTAAACTCTTAAATCTATGAGTAAATTTTCCAACAGCTAAGATGTATCCAAATTTTTGGTCATTTCCTTATAACTTTCTTGAGCAAATTTATCTTATCCATGCCAAATATTCATTATTTTATATTTGATATGAAAACTTTAAAAATATCCAATGAACACAAACCCATTTTAATTTCCTTCAAAATATACAGCTTGACTCACTAAAATTTCCAAAGATTGAGCGAGTTTTAAAAATAAAGTTAATTTGTCTATATGATTTTTAATTTTAGGGATCATTTTTTAACATTTTGATCAAGCATATGGAGTAATCTTAACTCACATGACCAAGTGATTGTTACAAGTTTATAAATGGGAAAAAAAGAAACCCTTATTTCCAAATGCCAGTTATATCAGCTATTTTTTAAACATCTGATTAAAAAAGAAGATATAAAATAAAATGCCATTAAACAATATTATATTTTAACATCTTTGATGTTAGAATTCTGAGACAGACCTAAAAGTACATAGGTTGGCAGCTTTTTGTTTATTTTTTAAAATGGAATTAACAGGGTATTTTTTCCTATGTCATGCTTGAGAAGCTATGGACAAAATAATATCAGCATTCATTTTTATCTGGGATCCATGAGTTAGAAAGAAGAAATGGAACCTGAACTATTTATGGCAAAGAGCTAAGCAGAAAAATTGACCAAAGTATGGTATCATTCTTGATCTTAAAGACAATCTATGTCTATTGACATTTCTAAAAATCCTTTTAAACTTCTTAAAAACTCCTTTTCAAAAATTATTTTTTAAATAAAACTCTATCATCTCAGATACTGAAAAAAATAAATTTGACGCTGAAATTTAAACAGCATCTATAGCAAATAAAAAGGAAGTATTAAAGCCTTGATTTACTTAAACATATAAAAGACTGACATTTAATGAATTCCTACAATGATCCCTATGCTCTGTCAGCTTTAACTTCCTTAAAATCTCTAAAACTTTTCTTATTTGCATTTTAGAATAAGAATTTCAATAAACACAGTACTCTGAATATAATTGTGCATCACCAGATTAAACATGCAGTGTAAAAATAGAGTGTTTTTCCTCCTTAGCAATTCATGTGTAAGTTAGATATTTAGAGATGCAATTTTCATGCAATAACTTTAACACATAATTTATATTAAACAATTAGTCATCTGTCATATAGTTGAACCTGCATATATATAAAAATCTGATATAAAAATGGGTCCTTCTCTAGGTGACTGACATGTGAGCAATTCCCAGAAACCCTTACTGAGGGAATAAATTAAAAGGTTCATACTTATCCATTCATTAGTTCATATTCATACATCCCACTATGTAGGAAGCTCTCTGTTACCTACTGGGGGAATTTTCAAATAAATTGTCCCCTTATCAGAAGGAACAAGGAGACAAATACATATATGCAAAAATACTTACATGCATTAAAAAATGCACCATAAAATGTGATGACTATTTGTAATAGGGGCATGAAAGGGATACTTGAGTTAATATTGGAGGGTAAGTCAAAGAAGGCAATGCTTAGCTACAATATGATTTTTTGATGTTGCTATACCAGGAATAGGCAAACGTCTTCTGTCAAGGGCCAGAAAGTAAATATTTTAAGCTCTTTTGGCTGTACAGGCTCTGTCACAACTCTCCAACTCTACTATTTAGCACAAAAAAAGTCAGAGGCAACATGTAACCAAATGAGCATGGCTGTGCTCCAATAAACTATTTATGGCTACTAAAATTGAGTTTCATATAATTTAACATGTCACAAAATACTCTTCTTCCTTTGATTTCAACCATTTGAAATGTAAAACCTATTTTGTGTGGCTCATGGGTCATACAATAGCAACTGGCAGGCTGCATTTGGTCCACGTGCAGTCATTGCCTGACCCCTGTTCTATACACCATGACTCATGAAGACAAAGAGAACACTTTATTATATGGGTATGTATAAAAAGATGAAGGAGTTCAGATAAATTAAATTGCCCACCAGTAAAAGTTAAGTGAAAACTAATACAGTAGATCACAATTTCCTAGAACACTACTTCCATTAATACATTCACTTATTAATTCATTCAATCAAAAAGTCACGTCCTTGGCACCATATGCCTGATGCTGTTTTTTTTGTTTTTTTGGTTTTTTTTGGGTTTTTTTTGTGGTATGCGGGCCTCTCACTGTTATGGCCTCTCCCCTTGTGGAGCACAGGCTCCGGACGCACAGGCTTAGTAGCCATGGCTCACAGGCCCAGCCGCTCCACTGCACGTGGGATCTTCTCGGACCGGGGCACGAACCCATGTCCCCTGCATCGGCAGGCGGACTGTCCACCACTGCGCCACCAGGGAAGCCCCCTGATGCTGTTTTACATGCAAAAGTTAGCAAAACAGACAACATAGGCAAAACTCCCTTCTATCATGGAGCTACATTACAGAAAATTAGTTTATAAACATTTCTTATTACCTAAATTCTCTTAGGTAATAGGTTAGGCGAGAGTAATGGTGTAGAACGAACACAGGGAGTACAGTGAAGACACAATCCACTGAATTTCTTTTGTTTTGTCTCTTGTCAGAAGGTTATTTTTTTTCAACCACAGAAAGGGGAAAATATAGCAAATATCCCTTAATATGTACTCCGTTCTAAATTAGCATGTTTATATTTTTCATTTTTGCTTCATTTATGTTATTTTATTCACATAAGTTAAGTTAAAATGTAAGTTTCCTTTATCATTTTTACCAATTCAAAATTTCCTTTCAGAAGTAACTACTCTCATGGATTTGGTATGTGCTGCTCCAAAATACATTTTTATTCATTATATCACATAACTATGTATTCTACAGGTATATGTACGGGATTTATTAATTGTCAGATATGTTATCATTATTTATATGTTATCAATAAATTACAATTTATGTATTATTCTCCAAGTGTTTTTTTCATTCATCATTATATTATGGAGAGCTATTCATGATGACATGTAGAAGTTTACTCAAATATAAGCAATGATATATAGCTCATCCAACAATTTCATTTTTCCATTTCCCTGATGATGGCTGCTTCCTATTTTTAAATTATGCAAATTATACTGCAGGAAATATTCTTAAGCATTTCACTTGATGTAATTTGCAAGACCATTTAGAGGGTATGTATGTAGTAATGAAATTGTAAGACTTTAGAGAGTTATATATTCCATACTACTAAATTTTATTGCTCTTCAATGTTGTTACAAATTTATACTTCTTGCATTATAGAAGAGTCTCTTGATCTACCATTCTTTTATGCAGTTATAATTAAAGAATTTATTTTAGTCTGATTCCTAAGAAATGGTATCTAATCATTACATTTTAATGCAACTTTTGATACTTTCACTGGTAATATCAATTCACTCTTTTGAAAAATTTTTAATCACATATATTTGCCTTATTTTGCTTTTGATGTTCTACTTTTACTATACATATGTAGAATAATTTAATGTATTTTCAATATTGTTCATATATGATCCAAGTACTGTCATATATGATGAAAAATTGTATTTCAACTTCTTTGCTGTTTTAAACTTTATTTATGTAATTAAATACCATACAGAAGGTTTAATTTTAAAGTAAAACATTTCATTGATTCATACCCTGAAATCAGAAAGACATTTGTCTTTGTGTTTCTTTCTCCTTAATTTTAGTACATCTAAACTTCATTTGTATTGTGCAAAGTAGTGTTTAATTTTTTTCTACAAGGGAAAATAATTTTTAATGCCATTTTATAAGTATTACATTGCTCACTTGATTTGTAAGGCCACCACTTTCACAACCAAGTTTCCATAAATGTTTGCATCTGATTTTAGGATAGTGATTAATATTTTTTATAATTATATAATTACATATAAACATAATATCTGCATATTATGAATATATAATAATTAGATATAATATTCGAATATGTTTTAGATTCTCCTTAATTGTCTCTCTCCCACATTTTATATTATCCCACATTTTATAATCAGCTTATCTGGATCCTTTAAAATAAATTAGAATTATGTGGATTGATGCTGAATTTTTAGTGATTACACAACACTGGCATTTTTATACTTTTGGAACTTTCTATCTAGAAAGCATATTTCTCTCCTTCCATTTGTATTTGCTTTACATACATCAATGGCATTTACAAATCAATTTGTGTATAGCTTCATCTTCTGTACATTTTTCTCTGGATTGTATACGATTTTGTCTGGTATTTTAGGTACTAGTGAATAGTAAGCTTTGATTTCATGTATATACTGAACCCAGACAATTTTTTGAACTCTTTGTAAACTCTTCCAGAATTTTTTATTTGATAAGTTTTTTTATTAATTAAGTATAAGAAAACATTGTGTATTATCTTTATTAACTACAAAGATCATATTAGCTGAACCTCATAACATTTTTGTATTAACATTTCACATAAACAGGCTTCATTTATTTTACATTTTGTATTTCATTGATTAGTGCTTTGGTGTTTAAGCACAATTTTGACGGTCTTATTAATAATAGGCATTGTTTCCATTATTTTTCTGAATTTATTTGGTGCGCTTACACTTGCATTGTACAGTATTTATGTACGACTGGGACTGCATTATTTGTTTCCAAATACCCTCTCACTTGTTATAATAGAATTAGCACCCATGTCCACTTTCATGTGACTGGTCCACACATATTATGTGATTGGGTCCCTCAGAGGACTCAGAGACCACCAGAACAACCACCTGAGGCCATTGAAACTAGGAACAGACTGTATATTTTTCCATTTATATGGGCTTTGTTTAAATAACTACCTGGATTACCACAGCTGTTCGTGCTTTACTTTTTTTTTTTTAAGTTTTATTTTTATTTATTTATTTATTTTTAACATCATTATTGGAGTATAATTGCTTTACAATGGTGTGTTAGTTTCTGCTTTATAACAAAGTGAATCAGTTATGCACTTTCTAAAGACACTTTGAGCCCAACATTTAGTAATCTTCTGTACTTGCTGCCTCCGGTCTCAGAAACTGAGTTTATAGCCTGTTCCAAACAATAATCTTACTTTTCCTTTTTATTTCCATAGGAATCCCCCTCATTGACTGACTACCTGATTGCTCAGATCATCCAGCAAGTATCCTTACCATCAAGTCTAGACAGAAGATTCAACTAGCATTTCAACCACAGAAATCTACCCGAAGCAACATATAAGGACTAGCTTCCCTAAGTTGTCAAAAGAAGAAGGAGGGATTGGCCAAGGGGTCCTTAACATTCCTCTCAGCCTGAGTAATCTTTAGACAAGCTTCTTCCAGACTCTAGGTCCTCATCTCTCCTTATTTAGAACACTTAATTTAGAAAACTTGTGATTGCAAATTTTATTTATGGCCCTTCAATATGTGGATGTTTTTAAAAGCTTCTTCCCAGTTTCATACTGCAGGATTCTTCTCTCAAGGGCATGGAAGGCATCCCTTTGAAATGTAAGCATGAAGAAAGATTGAGCTTCCCCCATCTCCCAGTCTCTGTGGGAAGGTGCGAGCCTAACTCCTCTGGGTGCCTCGCTCAGAGTTTTAAACCTATTTTCTGGCATGAATATAATAGAAACTTTATTCTTCCTTTGGGAAAATCTAATTAGCAAACAGATGGTCCATGATCTCTCTCTTACCTAGTGTCTAAAAATCCTTTCCTTGCCCTTTGATTTTGTTTCGGCAGGGCTGAGCCTAGATCCCCTTCTGCAATAGTCTTGAATAAAGATTTCCTTCCCAGATTAACATTGCTTAGTTTAATTTTGCTTTGACACTAGTTAATAATCATTTGAAGTTTTCCTTTCAATTAGGGATATAGATCAAATCCACCATAGATCATTGCTCCCATAATTACTAGAAAACCCTGGTAAACTAAAAAATGCATTATTATTATACTCTAGAAGAGTTGTGAATGCAAGATGTCCAAAGAAATTATGTTCACAGAAAGTTAATCCTACAGTGGTGATCAGATTGTTAACCACTGGGAAAATTTGCTGAGCCTGAGAAGTATGGGCTGCAACAGAGGGAGTCTTTTAGTGTAAAGAGAAACCATTAGAGCTTTTAAGACTGAACTGACTGATATGATATATTATAATCTCTAAGATATTCAAATACAAAGATAATCTTTACACCTGCTAATTTTTTTTTTTCTTGAGTTCATAGTGGCATAGGAGTCTGGGGGAGCTGCACTGAACAGTAAAGATAAACCTCTATATTATCATGCTTAAAGCCCCAAATCTTGCAAGATGTAAGAGCCTATGATAATGCAAAACATATATTGTCCTCTAAGTATTGAAACTAACTGAAGCTGTAACACAGTATTGATTCAGTTAAACTCCTAATTAGAACAAAGACTTCACTTTGGCTCTCAGGTAGATGAAAGGGAATTACCTCTCTGTTGGAAAATAATACATACAACATATCCATATGTATTTTAAAAATAATACCCAGTATAAGATTTAACAAAAACAGAAGACATGAAGAAGCTGGATAATGTGCTCCAACATTAAGAAGAAAAAGACATAGAAACACATTTTTTTTCCTGATATTATTGTGTTCAATGGTATTCATAAAAATTCAGTACAAATGCACATATGTATCATTCATTTAAAAATTTTTTAATGCTATATATCTGGCATTCACATATTTTATAGCATCTCACACTCCACAAACAGTGACTGCAGTTTTTAAAGAGTTTTTCTCGTATGATTCGTAGTCAAAATGGAAATAAAGTAAATGTTTTTGTTAAATATTAATCTGCTTTATAGATTTCCAGTTGAAGTGCTTATTGCTTCATTATTATCATAAATACATAAAATGAGATTTATTTTATTTTATTACCTTTATATAGAAACTCACTAGAAATGAGCTAATGGATGGAATATGAGTGTCTGTCCATTCATTAAACATTCACACAATTACCGGATAAAGTAAAAAGAATAAAGGAATACAAAACAAAAAACATTTTGTAAATTCAGAGAAAGAGTTAAAAACATTGTTTAATTATCACATTTGTTTAACATAATTTTTATTTCTACTAGTGTGTTTTACATGTAATCTTAAATTAACTATGAATTTGAACCCAGTGGCCTCATTTAGATTATTTTATTATTACGAAGACTCAGTAATTGAGAATGCGTGTTCTTGATGTTAAAAACCAGAATAGGATGTGTACAGAGTATGTTAATTGTGCATCTTAACTTACAGAACTCTACACAATTATCATTTCATTTAAGAATAATTAAGATTCAATAGAAGAGAAGAGAGAGAGGAAGAATCATTCAAGTACATGCTAATTAAAAGGATTTACCGGTAGATTCCATGACACTAGTAAGCGTATTGAAAATACACTGAGTCAGGCTTACACATCCACCAATGAAGTATGTAGTTCCCACCACATACTGCAGAAAGGTAGTATCATAAACAGAATTGAAATGCAAGTCATCATTTTTCATTTACTTTTCCATTACTCTTATGGTTAGGTTTCTTTTAAGTTCAATTAAGGATTACTTTTCTTCTCAATATTTTTGGGAAATCTCCTCACCATTTTATTAAATAGATAATGCTCTTTTCAATATGATATATTTTAAATGATTTAAAAACTGGTGGTTATTGTAGATGATTTATTTGATGAAAGAAATGATGAATTTCTTCCACTACATTGTCTCCATAACAAGATTTTCATATCCTTATAATTAATTATATTAGAGCACAAACATCTGTGAACATTAGAAATGTGCTACATGTTTGTATATCAACCATTTTCATCATAAAATTTGTCAGAATAAAATTCAATGCATAAATTAATACAAAGCATCCTTTTAGTGGACCCAAGTGACTGATAAGTTTAACA
Source organism: Lipotes vexillifer (assembly GCF_000442215.2). Classification (NCBI taxonomy): domain Eukaryota; kingdom Metazoa; phylum Chordata; class Mammalia; order Artiodactyla; family Lipotidae; genus Lipotes; species Lipotes vexillifer. The sequence goes on from NW_006787133.1 coordinate 194,941, forward strand.
TCTGAACTCATTAGTGCGTATCACAAATAATATTCTTATGAAATATTGGATTGAGTTGTATCTGCTTGCCTCATCAGCCCTCATCATTCTGAGCAGTAAGCACAAACTCAAAGAACTGAAAAAAACATTCTACTCCTATAAGTATTTCATTGTTATGTGAAATTTTATTTGTGAGAGGCAATTTGGAATTTTGACACAGATTTTTTCTCACTTTGTTCCTTTGAATGAAAGAAACATAAATCCAACCTTTTTTTTAACATAACTTTATCTCTACCTCAAGAATCAGATAAGTGCCATTAAAAACATAATTTACTTAAGTTGATAAAAACATCCATGCTTATTCCTTGGCTTATAAAATCAATGTATTCCAGACAAAGTTTCTGCGTTTGTCCAGAAATCATTAAATTGCCTAATTTCCTACACAATTTCCACTGCAGAAAGTGCAACATCTTTGGTTTATGAGAGCACTGTAGAATGCAAAATTTCTACTCCTGTACGTATACTGGTACATATCATATCTATTCATATTCCACCAGCTGAAATTTGGTCATATGGCCATGCTTAAATCAGAAATGTAGTTTTTCACTGTGATCAAAAGTAGAGGAAAACACAAAATTCTGTTACAGCTGCCAATCTCTACCACAAATCTTATGTGCATAAATTAGAAAATAAGATTGCAAGTTAATTAAATTCATGTGTTTATACAGAAGAATAGAATAAACCAAAATAAAGAAAAGTTAATTAAAATGAGAGCAGAAATTAGTGGAATATTAACTTAAGAAGAATGAGGTTATCAACAGTGTACATAACCTTAAAACTTTAAATGATTAGGTAAAAACACAAAACACTGGCAAGATTAATCAAAAGAGAGGATAAGTAAAATAACCTAGACATAAATATTATTTGCAGTAAAAATATTTTAAACTTTAGATTAATTATAATTCCTAGAAAATAATTATAATATTTATTCAAATGACTAATAATCATTATATAAATAAATTTATTAGCAAAATTTACCAACAAAATGCTGAGAATTTCACAAGTGAATCATAATAAATCCTTAAGATGTAGAAATGACTAAGTAACCAGGACTAATATGTATTTTATTGAAAAACCAGATAAGAATACTTTAGAATAAATACAAATTTAATTTAGGAGTATAGATTCAAACATTTTAAATATAAATTGAGGGTACTAACATGGAAAAATCATTGCATCTTTCCCCTCAAACTGTTCACATTTAGTACCTAGGACCATTTTTCACTGGAGATTTTCCTTTCCCTTTTTTCAGTACAACTCTTAGAATGAATTTTTTTCTCTATTATAGTTAGTATTTTAACTGCTTTCAATGAGAGGGATTTGGATTATTTTAGTTTTAGATATCCATATTGCTGACCTGGCCATTGTTCCTAATAAAGGTGTGTGTGCTAAGGTTGCTGCTCCATTTTTTAAAATACAGACTGCATAAATATTGCCTCTTTAAAGCCTCATTATTCAAGATTCATGATTGTTTTGAATTTTAATATTTGATATTTCCCTAGATATAGTTATAAGAAACTTGTCTTTTTACATTCAAAATCAGGACCAGGGAAGACAGAACTGGGTTTCATCATTTGTCAAAAATTTCCACTCACAGAAAATATTAAAGAAGTCAAAAATCTTACCTTAGTTTCCTGGCACTGTCACTGTTGAGGACCTAGCAGAGTTTGATACTTCATCTCTATGACTCAGTTACTGTTGAATGACTCATTTCTTGTCTTCAATACGAGGGCTGAAAACCAAGTGACCAATATCTGATTACTTATCATCCTCCTTTCATTTATTAAAATTTGGAGCTAGTTTATGCATATGTCCTAGCAAAGTTTCTTAAAGCTGGGAATTATTAAACAGAATCTATCTATATTTAGTTGGACCTCCAACTGTGCCAGTCTGGGGCACAAGGACCATTTGGAGAGATATGAGAGGAGGGTAAGGAAAATAGCAATGGATTTGAAGCACTCATGAAATAGCAGTGGTGGGAAGTCACAACCACTACTGATCTGAAGAAACAAGAAGAGAAGCTGAAATTACACAGGCCCTACAATTTCTGGAAACTCAGAAGAAACATTTTCTAAGGGGTGGCACAGCAATGTAGCTCTTCCAGCATGGACACAGGCAGGGACGGAGACAGAAAGAATAAACTGATTGCTTACAATATTTTTTCAGTGTATAAACCCAACTGTATCAGAAAACAAAGGGTCCACATAACTGACTTAATAAAGAACATCATCCAATGGTCATTGTGCAAGGCGAAGAAAATAAACAATAAATCTTAGGATCAAAATGTGACTAACAAGCTTAATTCCCACAATGTGGTCATCAGATTATGAAGAAGCAGATTAGCTGCTGGAAACCTGGTCTGGAGTTTTCACTTTTCGAGTAATATTACATAAGAATTGTCTGTCATGAAGTGGCATTGGTAAAATAAAGATCAGTGGCATATAATAGATAATTTAGAAATAGAACCATACCTATTCAGTCAATTGATTTTAAACAAAAGTTACAAAGTAATTCAACAGGGAAATAATAATCTTTTAAACAGATGTACTAAAACAATTGGTTAGCCAAATGCAGCAACATAAATCTCAACAAAAACCTCATACAAAAATTAAACTGAAGTGGATCACTGACCTAAATGTAAATAGTTAACAATGTAAGACTTGTAAAAGAAAACATAAGAGAAAATGTCAGTGACCTTGGGTTGGCAAATATTTCTTAAGTAAGACACAAAACGCACTTAAGTATAAATTTTCACTTTGCCAAAGTTAAACACATTTGTTCTCCAAAAGACAATGGTAAGGAAATAAAAAGATAAATCACAGACTGGGAGAACATATTTGCAAAACAAATATTCAATAAATTATTTTTATACAGAAAAAATAATGAGCTCTTACAACTCATTACTGAATGGATATACAGTAATGAATGGATATACATTACTGAATGGATTGAAAACAAAAAGAGTAAATAATTTGACCATTTTCCAAAGATGACAAATGAGCACAAACAGAATGCTCAACTACCTTACACATTAGAGAAGTGCAAATTAAAACCACAGTGAGATACCGCAACTATGACAGCAACACTTACAAAGAAGATGCTGCCATTAGGTGCCAGTGAAGAGGTAGAGAAAATGAAACTTGTACATTTTTGGTGAAAATAAAAAAAATGGTACACCCACTCTGAAAAACAGCTTGGAGGGCTTTTATAAGGGTAAACACACAGCGACCCTATGACTTACCAATCTCATTCATAGATGTTTATTCCCAAATGTAATGAAAACATAAGTTCACCTCAAAATTTGTTAGTATATGCTTTTAGCAGCTTTACTCATAGAAGCCCCAAATTAGAAACTTCTCTAATGTGAATCAACTGGTGGTTAAACAATTTGAGATATATGCATGTAATAAAACAGTATTCAGTAATAAAAATGAATGGACTCTTTTACATGCAGAAACATAAATGAATCTCAAATACATTGTTCCTAGTGAAAGAAGACATTAACAAAAGAATATATGCTGTATCATTCTATTTTTATGAAATTCTAGAAAGTTCAAAACTTTAGTGGTGGAAAGCAGATCACCAACATCCAGAAGGGGTAGGGTGAGGGGACTGACTAAAACAGGGTACATGAAAACTTTCTCAAAGTGTCAGAAATGTTCTGTATCATGACAGTGGTGGTACTTCTTGGTCTTGCTAATTGTCTCACAATACCTATTCTTTTAATCTTTTGGTAAAGAATTCCCAAAATTTTACTTTGTATATGACCTCCAAGAAACAGATTTCATATCACAACCTCACCTGCAGCAAATCTGGTCATATGACTAATTTCTGACCAATGGATGTAAAGCAAAATAAATGAATGTAATTTCAATATCATGTCCTTAAAATGATATGACTCTCTCTACACTTTCTTCCATACTTTAAACATGTAGATGAGGACAATATTCCAGCTGATGACAAGGCAATAGGAAAGAAGGAACCAGATCCATTGCAGAAACACTATCTACCCTATACCGTTCAGTTACATCTGCTTATATTGTGTAGTACTGCTACATGAAAAAATGAAGTCTAAGATGGCATGTACATTATATAAAACACAGGTTAACCCCTATTATATATTAAGCTCAGCATTTTATCGTTATGCTTTATCATTTTATGTGGTTTATCATTTTATTCTCCATTATTACCAACATAATATTGAATATCTTCTACACTTTCACTCCAGCCTTATTGAAATAATTGTACTTGATGCTGTAACATAAAAATAGAAACAATGGTACTATGGGGTTGAGATTCGTTGGTGGTTGAGTAAATTTGTTGGGGTTTGTGGGAATTAATATCTTCTACATTTGAGGGCTTTCTGCTTCAGGTGTTTATACTTGTTTTTGATGCTTCCTGGAAAATATTTACCACTTCTGATCATGCAGTTCTTAGTTCAATTATTATTTCCTCATAGATGCCTGTGCTGAAAAAACTATCTTATATTGCATGATACCTCATTTATTTGCTATATACTGAAATAAGTATTGAAATTTTTATCATCGAATTACTTGGTTTTTGCTCTTGCTGTTGTTGTTTCATTTAAAATATGATCTTTTTTGCTCAGCGGCCATGGCTCACGGGCCCAGCCACTCCGTGGCATCTGGGATCTTCCCGGACCGGGACACGAACCCGTGTCCCCTGCATCAGCAGGCGGACTTTCAACCACTGCGCCACCAGGGAAGCCCTAGAACACGATCTTAATGAGAGAACTTTTTCATCATTATACAAAGTTCTCCCCTCATGGGGCTTGTATAGGAGAAGAAAACAGAAGACATGCAGATAAAATAATACGTTTCATACATGGTGATAAGATCGGGCTGTTGGTGAGTTGAAAGGGGGCCAATGATTTGCATAGGCAGGCAAGTTGAACTCATAAGCTGGTATTAGATGAAAGAAAGGAAAGAGTATGGTAAGGTAGTCCAGGCATGTGGAACTGAATAGGCAAAGATCCAAGAGCTTTTATTTGTTTTTGTTTCTTTCATGGGGGACGTATTTTCAAGAAATAGAAAGGAGACCAATATCTTTGAGGAGGCCAGGGGAAAAGGAGAGTGTTTACAAAAGGAATGGAGAATTAGCAGGGCAACAACATTTAGAGCATTCTAGCTCATTATAAGAATGTTGGTTTTTACATTCTGTTAGATTATAAGCCATTCACAAATCATAATCTTAATTGATCTTAATATTTTTATAACTGTTTGACTCTAAGCTAAGAATGATTTAAAGAAGGGCAAGTGTTGAGTAGGAAGAACATTTAGGAAGCTATTGCAATAATTCTGGTGATAAAATTTGTAGCTAGGGGCAAGGTAGTGGCAGTGAAGGTGGCTAGAAGTGCTGACATCCTGGATAACAGCAACTACAGAGTATGCTAAAAGATTACATGTCAATGAGACAAAGAGAACAAAGTTATAATATTGTTGTGTTTTTTTTTTTTTTTTCTCTTGAAATTGGAGAACCACAGAAGTTTATAGTATACATTTACTGAAATGGAGTAGACAGCCAAGGAGCATGCTTGGGCATGGAAGAAAGATCAAAGTTTGGTTTTTGAAGGGTCTTTAGATATCAGAATGCAATAGTGGTATACGTGGTCTTGAATTTATGGTATATTTCCTTAGTTTATGCAGTAAGTGTAAGAGTAGATTTCAAACTGGGTTCATCAGCATGGAGATGACATTTAAAGTCACAAAACTGTATCAGATCATTAAGGAGTGTGTGAACCCTTTTGTGCCACTCAAGTATTTAGACATTACAGAGATGATACTCTTGCATATGAGAAACTGGAGTAGTGGAGTTGTTAGGAATAAGATCTAGGGTATGATCATGTGAATGAGTGGTTGACATGAATTGAAGATTAGATGATGACAAGATTAGAGGGAAATATATCAAGGAACTGAGAGAACAGGGCTTCAGAGTCATTGTCTTTGTGGATATTAAACTTACCAAGAATTATGATGCCCGTAGAGATGAACAAAATTGTAATGACTCAGTAAAGTTTTCAAGGAATGGTGGGGGCTATGTCTGTAGTCTATAGATAAGAGTAATGAAAAGGCACTACTGTAAAACAAGCTTATCTTCCTTCTAATGTGTCTGATCATCCGTTCAATAGCCCATATATGCCTTGGTTCTTGCTATCAGGGAGATCATTGGCTAATATGCCTTGCCTCCTTTACTGACAAAAATTTGCATGCTTTTATACATCATAAAATATGAAAATTGGTGTAAATGGAATAAGCATTCACAGATACTTTAAATCAAAACATATAAATCCTTGATATGCTTTCTTAATATCAATATATCATATTTTCTCAAATTTAATTTATCCCCTAACCAAAAAGAAATGTCAATCACCAAAAATATCAATAAATCATACATACTTAAAAGTATAATATATTAACAGTAAATGCAAGGGTGTAAGCCTTAATGTTTAATGTTATTACCAATAACATTGTATTTTTATTGACAAATTAATGGGATAAGATTCTAAAGATCTTCCAACTACTTTAGCATTTTCCGTGGGAGAGCAAAGCCTATACTTGGTTTCAGTTACATAAAAATATTATACAACTTGGAAAAGAAAATTTCTTTGCCTTTTGCTGGTAGTGATTTCTAATCATATCTCAGACTATTTAATATTGTAGAGTAGAAAGAAGAAATAGAGGTAAATATTATGTTCTTTTGACATTAAAAATAGGCAAGTGAGACTTCTAAGAAGAAAGCTCCAAAAACAAAACTCACATTTAAGCAAGATGACAATTTTTCAAGTAACAAAACATCTAAATCTGAATATATTCACATAGATGACAACAAACAAAGCAAACTATAATGGAAAAGAAATCAAGGAAATATTTCTAGTGTCAAAATTTAAAACAGACAACGGACAAAATACCATCAAGATTTCCTCCAACATGTAGACAGCAAGGCTGCATCATTTTATTTTATAGAAACAAATATGGCAATGGTTGCACAACTCTGTAAATCTACTAAAAACCACTGAATTGCATGTATCAGATGGGTGAACATTATGGTATGCAAATTATATCTGAATAGAGTGGTTTAAAATATCCATATGTATATGTATATACATAAGTATATATACATGTGTGTTTGTATCTGTATATGTATGTGTATACTATGTAAATATGTATATAGTATGTATATAATAAGCCATCTAACAAGTTGAATGTGTGGTCAAAACAATTCAGAATAATCTTAGTGAAAATATACCAAAGTGAAAAGACATCAATGTGGATAGACTATTATTATTACTTCATGGATCTAACAACAGAAAAAAAAACACATGTACACACACAGAGAATTAGTCAATATAGTTTATATTCTACTGGTGCTTCATGTGGTATAAAAAAATAAAGAAATTTTTAAAATGGTGATTAATTTTTAATCACATTTGATTTCTTTGCTATAGAAGCAGAAAACTGTAAAATTCAGGAAGACTTCATAGGATAGGAATGAGAATCAATTTATTTTAACTATGAAATATGGAGAAATCCCTTCCAAGTAATTATAGTACAGATTATTTTAAAAGTAATGAGCCTTAAAACCATAGGGAATAAAAAAGGGATTCAATGTAAAACACCTTAGCTCTTCCATGTTGCATATACTATGCCCCATATGCCGGAATTGACATTTATTTTCCTGGTTGTTTATACTAAAAGTATTGAAATCATTTTAAACATATGTTTCTCAAATGTGTATACTACTAGAGAAAGCAGGTTTTTCTTGAAGATAATAAAGCCAACATTTAGAGTCCTTCACTTGCATGCCCCACCTCCCAATTTCTGAAAAGAGATACTAGCCTCATACCTAGCGTCCTGAATTCATAGAGTATTTAAGATTAGTTAAAAACCATGTAAAACTCTAATAGCCTAATGTGTTAAAGCACACACAAGAAAAAGTCTAATATAATATTTTCAAATTCGGCAAAAATTGTAAAAATATTCATGACATTAACAATCAGCTACCAGAAACAATGATAAAATTTCAATGAAATAATTTTGATAAATGATGCTATAGGAAAGGTTGAATTAATGCTCTGTTCTCACTGTAGAAAAAGAAATTATTAAATCACTGAAATATAAAGAGTCAAGTAAAGAAGACAAAGATGAAGGATAAACAAAATTATAGAGGTGTGTCTGGCAGTTAATTAAAATATGTTTATGTTTGAAGGCTGCAATATTTTTGATATTTTTCAGCTTTTAAAAATAGGTAATTTGTATCACTTATTTTCTAATTTTCAATACATTTTCAGTCTCATCTTAATTTAATATTCATGATTTTGCATTTTAAAAAGTGGTTCCATGGGCTTCCCTGGTGGCGCAGTGGTTGAGAGTTCGCCTGCCGATGCAGGGGACACAGGTTCGTGCCCCCGTCCGGGAAGATCCCACATGCCGCGGAGCGGCTAGATCCATGAGCCATGGCCGCTGAGCCTGCGCATCCGGAGCCTGTGCTCTGCAACGGGAGAGGCCACAACAGTGAGAGGCCCGCGTACCGCAAAAAAAGAGTGGTTCCACAAAGAGTTTGCCTGCAAAATCCTGGATTTTGTGTTGACTCCTCCCAACACCTCTTTAAAATATTTTGTAGTTTCTTCTCCTAGTTGGCTCACTGATTCATCACTTGCCTCAGTTCTTCTTTCCATACCCACACCCTCACACTGCTTCCAAAATGTTTTTCCAATGTAAAAATCTGATCAGAAGAGAACATAATTCAGTCAATCAATTTTTTTTACATGTAAATTTCAAAATATTGAGCACAATATATCTCCTCTTTGGTGAGGTACTGGTTAAGGTCTTTGGCCCATCTTACAACCAGGTTGTTTGTTTTCTTATTGTTGAGTTTTAAGAGTTCTTTATATATTTTGAAAAACATCTTTTTATCAGCTAAGTCTTCTGCAAATATTTTCTCCCAGTACATGACTTGTATTCTCATTCTCTTGACATTGTGTTTCACAGATCAGAAGTTTGTTGCTGTCGTTTTTAATTTTAATGAAGTCCAGCTTATCAATTACTTTTTTGAGAGGTTTTGTCTTTAGTGTTTTATCTTCAAAGATATCACAGCCAAGGTCATCTAGGTTTTCTCCTATGTTATCTTCTCCTATGTTATCTTCTATGGGTTTTACAGCTTTGTATTTTACATTTAGGTTCATAATCCATTTTGAGTTAGTTTTTGTGAAGGGTGTAAGATCTGTGTCTAGATTCACTTTTCGGCATATGGATGTCCAGTTGTTCATAGATTTGTATTTTAAGGATGAACAATTTCAATATTTCCATATGGTATGGTTTATTTTATCAGTGTATTCATTCCATAGTGCAAACTTTTTTCCTATGAAGAATGATGCTATCTTTTTAAGATTTCAGGAAACATTTAAAGATAATTTTTTTAAAGTTATACTGAATATGAAATATACCCATCCTTGTCAATATTCAAATAGCAAATATAGAAATAGATCAAGATAAATATCAGAATAGAAGAATAAGAAAAATTGAATGAAACTTTCATTCCTGAGAATACATTTTTAAAGATGACTAATAGTAAATATTTGAGTTCTCTCTCTATGATTTGTGTGTTGGTAAAGGTTGTAATGAAAATTGTCAAATGACTTTCATTTTTTCTTTCTTGTTAAAAGCTTTCTCAAGGTGGAAAGTTGTCCTACATTGTGTCAAAAGAATAAGCTGTCAGATTGCTAATGTTTAATACATTCTGAGAATAACTGCCATGTACTATACAAATTTGACCTTTTCAGAACTCCAAATTTGATTGGATGGACATTTCTGTCCTATTTAAAAACTCAAACCCCTGTTGCAAAGAGCTAGAATGACCATCTGTTGAAATTCAGAATACTAAAAAGGTTAAAGTACACAACCAAATGCTTCAGAGAGTACTTCATAATTAAATTTTTCTATCTTATTTAGTGTCAAAAATAATGAGAAACTGAGATGATGATATGAATTCAGTTTTCATTATTCAGAAAGTAAAATGTAAGGTGAGAATGTTGTACCATTAGGTGTTATATTGAAAGCCTGTATAAAAGTGGTTTTTAGTTTTGCTGAGGTATCAGGGATTAGTCTAAAATACAACCACCCTAGCACAAAGAATGCTTCATTTTCGTTCAAAATGGCATTTAGATTAATAATAAAAAAGTTAATGTTAGTACTGCATTAAATCCTGAAGATTTAAGTCATCTGTTCTTCAATGTTGGCATGTATACTTATTATTTAATTTATAATATCCCAGACATTTAGAGTAGGAGAAATTAAAGCACAACAGCTGGCAAAGCAGAAATCATAATAATTAGATTTATTTTTTAAATGCCAAGATTGATTTTTTGATAGAATTATGTCTTAGTTTGGACTGCCTTAACAAAGTGTTATAGACTGGGTGGTTTATAAACAACAGAAAGTTATTTCTCACAGTTCAGGAGGCTGGAATTCTCAGATCAGCATGCCAGCATGATCAGGTTTTGGTGAGAGCCCTCTTCTGGCTCTCTTCCTGTATTGACAATTTACTCTGCTTTCTTCACATGGCAGAAAGATATGAGGTAGCTCAAAGTCCTCTCCTTCTAAGGGCACTAGTCCCATTCATAAGGGCTCTACTTCATGACCTAATTACCTCCCAAAGATTCTACCTCTCAATACCCCTAATACCATCAAAACAGGTATTAGATTTCAACATAAATTTTGGAGGGCTAGATATTCAGCCCACATCAAATTATATAATTTATATGATTCAAATATATGATTTCTCCATACAATATAGTAATTACAATAGGACATATTATTAACACAATCATGTGTATTTAATAAGGCTTTGATAAGTATAGACTGTTGATAGAATTTGAAAACAAATTCACTATATATATAAATAATATAGAATTTATTTCCATTAAGTACAATTAAAATAAACGTCACTCAATAACTTGGCAATGATACATGTTAAAATATTTGCTGAAAAATAAAGAAAACTAAGCAATACTGACATATATTATTTTTAACAGAAGTTGAAAAGTTTTAGAAATATTGATTTTAATTAAAATGGCATTGAATTAACTTGGGATTGAAGTTATTAAAATTAGTTATTCTTATAAAGAG
>NW_006787133.1:206133-206453 GCF_000442215.2 Lipotes vexillifer
CTGAATTGTTTTGCCCCGTTTTACTTCCAATGTAAACCATAATCTACTTAAATTATAATTATCTATTTAAACTGCAACTTTTCATATTTAAAAAAGAGATTGAACACAGAAAAGATAGCCTTTTAAAAACTCCTTATAAAAGAAATCTGCTAGGGCTTCCCTGGTGGCGCGGTGGTTGGGGGTCAGCCTGCCGATGCGGGGGACGCGGGTTCGTGCCCCGGTCCGGGGGGAATCCCACGTGTCGCGGAGCGGCTGGCCCTGTGAGCCATGGCCGCTGAGCCTGCGCGTCCAGAGCCTGTGCTCCGCAATGGGAGAGGCCA
>NW_006787133.1:206809-223698 GCF_000442215.2 Lipotes vexillifer
CCCTACAATCAAATATATATAAATAAGATTTAAGACTGCTCAAACACATTGTATCAAATTAAGTATCATAGTTCTTACTATCTGACATAACTGTAAACATAATTTGTATGATTCTTAAGAGAAGGTGATAAAAGATTCAGTAATTAACTGAGATGAAATGGATTTTATGCTTTTATATATTTTAGCTCATGATGGGAAAATCTCTGAAAGTCCACTGACCTATGCAAGTTTCATCCTATATGATACTAAACAGACATGGATAGCTTCTGCTATTTAAAATAGGTAGAAAGGCTGTAGAAAATATACATTACCCTATTAAAATATATAATGAGATTAAATAAGGAAAGAGAAACTGTAGTTTATGTAAAGATAGAGAGTAAGCACTAAAACTTATGATACACTGGCATTGAGGTGAGTGGTAAATAATTAAACAGAAAAGTACATATTGAAATCTAAAGGCTGGTTTAGTGCTAAACTGGGAACATGAAAGAAATGTGTTCTTAAGAATGCAAAAGGGAGAAACTGGAAGTGAGCTATTCTGTAAAATGGAGACAACAGAAAAGCTTAGTAGAGGGAAGGGAAGCAGGGATGGAGAAAGGAAGGACTAAAGAATAAAAATCTTCTTTATCTGGTCCAGGCAAAAGAGATCATGTCTCTGCCCATGACTTAGGCAGTTACCTGCATGAGTAGAAGTACAAGTACACACCTGATTTCATGTAATATTTAGTGTTAATAGATACTTGTGGCATCTGATAGATGTTATTAAAGTAAAAATGAAAAGACTAGTAAAAAGCAGCATTTAAAGATATTTTTAAGATGTTCACAATTAAAGAAAAATATGATCTGTTTGGGAATAGCAAGCAAACCTAGACAGATTTTAGTGACTGAAGAACATTAAACACAATGCAACAATTTTAAGATCAAACAGCAGATAGAATACCTATAAATAAACAACAGCAATACTGAAAACAGTAGTTTCTGCTTGTCAGGCACATTAAAAGCCAGAAAAGAATAAGGAAAATATTTAAAGTGCTTAGACCTATAACTGTTAACATAGAATCCAATAGGTTAACAATATTTTTCATCTTGCTCCTTCAGTGATCCCAACCAAACTCCTTTAAGGCAACACCACACACCCATGCTAGACGAGATGAATTGAAAACATATGTTTAAATAAACCTTAATAATAAGAAAAACTACATATTTATCATTTACTTTTTAGTATATAATGATATAATATGTTTCTGAAATGAAACTACATCAAATTTCATGTACCCTACTCACAATTTAATATGGGAATTGCTGCAATAACATTTTAAATGTTTGCTGAATCAATTAATTTATAAATATATACAAGAGTATATAAATATAATATCATATTTGCAATTAAGTTTATCTTAATTCTGTTACTTGTTAGAAATGTCTGGTTGTTAATAACAAGAGTTACACCTAAGGAGGTAAAAGACCTGTACTCAGAAAACTATAAGACACTGATGAAAGAAATCAAAGATGACACAAACAGATGGAGAGATATATGTTCTTGGATTGGAAGAATCAATACTGTGAAAATGACTATACTACACAAAGCAATCTAAAGATTCAGTGCAATCCCTATCAAATTACCAAAGGCATTTTTTACAGAACTAGAACAAAAAAAATCTTAAAATTTGTATGGAGATTAAAAAACCCTGAATAGCTAAAGAAATCCTGAGGGAAAAAAAATGGAGCTGGAGGAACCAGACTCCCTGACTTCAGACTATACTACAAAGCTACAGTAATCAAGACATTATGGTACTAGTACAAAAACAGAAATATAGATCAATGGAACAGGATAGAAAGCCCAGAGATAAACCCATGCACCTATGGTCAACTAAACTATTGACAAAGGAGGCAAGAATGTACAATGGAGAAAACAGTCTCTTTAATAAGTGGTCCTGGGAAAACTGGACAGTTACATGTAAAAGAATGAAATTAGAACACTCCCTAACACCACACACAAAAATAAACTCAAAATGGATTAGAGACCTAAATGTAAGATCAGACATTATAAAACTCTTAGAGGAAAACATAGGAAGAACGCTTTTGACATAAATCATAGGAAGATTTTTTTTTTTTTTGACCTACCTCTTAGAGTAATGGCAATAAAAATGAAAATAAACAAATGGGATCTAATGAAACTTAAAAGCTTTTAGACAACCCCCAGAATGGGAGAAAATATTTGCAAATGAATCAACAGACAAAGGATTAATCTCCAAAATATATAAACAGCTCATACAGCTCAATATTAAAAAAATAAACAACCCAATCAAAAAATGGGCAGAAGACCTAAATAGACATTTCTCCAAAGAAGACATACAGATGGCCAAGAGGCACATGAAAAGATGCTCAACATCACTAATTATTAGGGAAATGCAAATCAAAACTACAATGAGGTATCACCTCACACCAGTTACAATGGACATCATCAGAAAATCTACAAACAGTAAATGCTGGAGACAATGTGGAGAAAAGGAAACCCTCTTGCATTGTTGGTGGGAATGTAAATTGATACAGCCACTATGGAGAACAGTATGGAGGTTCCTTAGAAAATTAAAATTGAATTACCATATGACCCAAAAATCCCACTACTGGGTGGAGCAATCCAGCAATCCCAGAGAAAACCATAATTCAAAAATACACTTGCACCCCAATGTTCAGTGCAGCACTATTTACAATAGCCAGATCATGGAAGCAACCTAAATGCTCATAGACAGATAAATGGATAAAGAAATGTGGTACATATATACAATGAAATATTACTCAGCCATAAAAAGAAACAAAATCGGGTCATTTGTAGAGATGTGGATGGATTCAGAGACTGTCATACAGAGTGAAGTAAGTCATAAAGAGAAAAACAAATATCATATATTAACACATATGTGTGGAATATAGAAAAATGGTACAGATGAAGCAGTTTGCAAGGCAGAAATAGAGACACAGATGTAGAGAACAAAGATATGGACACCAAGGGGGAAAAGCAGAGGGACTGGGAGAGGCGACGGGATGAATTGGGAGATGGGGATTGACATATATACACTAATATGTATAAAATAGATAACTAATAAGAAACTGCTGTATAAAAAATAAATTAAAATTTTTAAAAAAACAAGATTTGGGCCTCCCTGGTGGCGCAGTGGTTGAGAGTCTGCCTGCCGATGCAGGGGATACGGGTTCGTGCCCCGGTCCGGGAGGATCCCACATGCCGCGGAGCGGCTGGGCCCGTGAGCCATGGGCGCTGAGCTTGCGCATCCGGCAACGGGAAAGGCCACGACAGTGAGAGGCCCACATATCGCAAAGAAAAAAAAAAAAAGAAAAAAACAAGATTTACGAGCAAAGCTAGGTATTCTTCTCAGTTTAATACAGTCCTGTAAAGATGTAAGCAAAGATTTTCAACTTATACAATAGCAACTTAAAAATTTAACTTATACAATAGCAAGAAATACACATAACCATGAGCTTAACTCCTATAATCAGGAAATTCAGGAGTAAAATATAAATGATGGAATCCACTGAAAATCTTTGCAAAGACAGTTATTTTTGCTTTAAAAATGGTATAATATTGTGGTCTGTCATTACTCTAAATCTGAAAAATAATATGTAAACTATTCAATGTTAAACACTTTGAATTAATAATTTTTAATAAATAACAGCAAATAATCTGATTAATAATTGACTTAATTAATTGATGGACTGATTCTTTGCCACGTGTTGTACATTTTCAGCTGTTAGGATATAGGCATTACTAATTCCATACAGATAATTCAGTAAGCAGTAATCATCACTAAAAAGGATCAGGGCATGAGGTTTCCACCTGCTCTGACATCACTATACAATAGGGTACTGGATAGAGTTTCTTCATTATTTTTCTGTTTGTGTTTTCTTTTGCAGTTTCAATTTTACCTCCAGACTTATTGTCCTTCAGTATGAAAATCTCACTTTAATATTTCCTGAAATACAGGTCCACTTTTGTTAAGTTCTCTCTTCTTCAGTTGTCTGACAACTTTTTTATTTCCCTCTCAATACTTTAAAATGTTTAATGCAATGTTTTTTGGCTCACATGACTTCTGATATGAAATTAGCAGTAGTCTCACCCTCCTTCATGCCCTTTAAAAATGTCTGTTTCCATCCCCACCCAGAGCTTCATTCAAGATTTTCTTAGAGTTTCCATCTAGTTTGGAAACATTTCAGCCCAGCCATTAATTCTCAATTTTTCCCCTCTCTTCATGTGGGAAACCACTTAAAGTTAAACCCTTCAATATTGTCCTGCTTATTACTGAATAACAACTGAATTTTTTCAAAATTGTTTTCTCTTTGCTTCAGTACAGATAATTTCTGTTGTAACATTTGAACATGTGAAGTTTGTGATGAACAATTCAAATGGAGAGTTTGAATAGACAGTCAAGAATTTATAACTGAAGTCTAGGCTACAGATAGACATTTTATTGTGATCTGAATTTAGATGGTATTCAAAATCTGGTAGTGGATGATGACCAAGGAAATGAGTATAAAAGAGAAAACAAGATTTGAATACTGAATCCTGGAACACTCCAAAAATAAGAGATTGGAAAATCAAAAGGAAGCAGCAATGGAGATAATAAGGATCAACCAGTAAATAGGAGGATTAAGAGTGTCTGGTAACATGAAAACTAATGGTAAGGGAGTGTTTCCAAGGGAAAATAGCAATCCTCCGAGTCAACACAAAGTGAATACTCAGTATATACTTTGGACTGACAAACTTAGAAATTTTTAGTTACATAAGAGCAGATATGATGGAGTGTTGGGGATGAAGATTGTAATGGCTTTCGGAAAGAATAAAAAAAAAAGAAATTGGAAATAGGTAATGCACATCTCTACCCAGGCACTTTCACATACACATACACACATATTTTATTCCCATATGAATTTATTTTAAATATTTTGGAAAATATATATACTTTAGACAGAACAATTGCCGCCAAAAGATATCCATGTCTTAATCCCCAAAAGATTGTCCATGTCCTCAACTGTGACTATGTTCCTTAATATGGCAAAAAGGACTTTGCAGATATGATTAAGAATCTTCAGATGGGGGAGAGTTTCTTGGATTACCTGGGTTGTCCTTACAAGAGGGAGGTAGAAGGATTAGAGTCGGAGAGTGATTTGAAGATGCTATGCAGCAGTTTTGAAGATGAAGGAAGAGGCCATGGACCAAGGAATGCAGGTCACCTCTTTAAGCTGGAAAAGTCAAGGGAATCTATCTGAGATTCTCCAGAGGGAATGCAGACCTGCTGATTTTAAGTCAGTAAAAACCATTTCAAACTTCTGACCTCTAAAATTATAATAAATTTTTTAAGCCACTAAATATGGAATATTTTAACCACGATGATAGGAAATATACATATGTATATATATATAATTATATATACATACAGTCCAGTATTATACTCAGTATATAAATTCTAGATATTATTATATAAACTCCATATTTAAGTCTTTGGTTTTCAGAAACTTTTAACTGGGACTTCTCTGATGAAGTTCTCATTTGAGATTGAAAGTCTAATAATTGTACACCATGTTCATCTTCATTTCATCATTTCTCCATTACTGCCTTCTCCTGAGTTAAACAGAATTTCATATGTACCATTTTAATTCTCTTGTTGGTGATTCTGCTATATTTTTTGGTTAGGGCAGATCTGCTGGCAATAGATTTTCTCAGTTTTTTTTTTCCTTTAATCAAGGAATGTCTGCTTTTTCTTTCATTTTTGCTGGATATAGAGTTTTTGGTTGATAGCATTTCTTTCAACACTGTAAAGATGTCATTGCATCCACTGTCTGTAGATTCCATGGTTTCTGATGAGAAGTCAGCTGTTAATCTTACTGAGGAACACTTAAGTGGTAAGTCACTTTTCTCTTGCCAATTTCAAGGTTTTCTTTGTCACTGACTGTTTTATTTATTTATTTATTTATTTTGGCTGTGTCGGGTCTCAGCTGTGGCACGTGGGATCTTTCTTGTGGCACGTGGCTCTTTGTTGTGGTGCACAGACTTCTCTCTAGTTGTGGTGCAGGCTTCTCTCTAGTTGTGGCATGTAGGTTCCGGGGCACGGGGGCTCAGTAGTTGTGGCGCGAGTGCTCCAGAGCACATGGGCTCTGTAGTCATGGAAAGCAGGCTCTCTAGTTGTGGTGCCCAGGCTCAGTAGTTCTGGCACATGGGCTTAGGTGCCCCACAGCAAGTGGGCTCTTTGTTCCCCAACCAGGGATCGAACCAACATCCCCCGCGTTGCAAGACTGATTCTCAACCACTGGACCACCAGGGAAATCCCATTTTTTTGTTTTTAATATGACTATAGTGACTCCAGGATGAATCTCTTTGAGTTTATTCTACTTAAAGTCTGCTGAGCTTCTTTGATGTGTAGATGTATGTTTTTCATCAAATATGTAAAGTTTTTGGCCATTATTCCTTCCCATATCTTTTCATCCCTATCTTTTTTTTTTTTTTTTTTTTTTGCAGTCCGCGGGCCTGTCACTGTTGTGGCCTCTCCCCCACCACCCCAAAAGAGGTCTGATCTAATCCCCGGCCTAGCTGAGAATTTTTCACTTCAGTGTGTTACTTTCTTGGGTACCCTAACTCAGTCCAAAAGTATTCTTTAGGGTTCTCTTTTTCTTTTCCACTTAAGCAATTCCCTGTCATTCTAATCCACTGTTAATAACTCTTTATATTAAATTCCCTGTGTTCAAATTAAAGGGTGGATTCTCTCACTTTAATGGAGCCTAATTAATACATATATTAAATAAACATTTTGCAGAATTCACTAGTAAAGAACTGATTGTGTAGATAATAGATGGCACTACATAAATGGTAGCATGAAACAAAGTAGGTTCACATTAAAGCATGTGACATATTGTAGAGTGTCATATATAGTTCACTCAACCTGTTCCCATTTTTGTTTTTGTTTTTGTTTTGTTTTTTTGTTTTTTTCTTTTGCTGTACACGGGCCTCTCAGTGCTGTGGCCTCTCCCACTGCGGAGCACAGGCTCCGGACGCACAGGCCCAGCGGCCATGGCTCCGCGGCATGCGGGCTCCTCCCAGACGGGGGCACGAACCCACGTCCCCTGCATCGGCAGGCGGACTCTCAACCACTGCGCCACCAGGGAAACCCCAACCTGTTTCCATTTTAAGTGTCCAAGGTAACTTTAACCCATGTTGCTGTAAGTATGGATCTAAGACATCACAAATTTAGGATTCTATTAAGTACAGTGCTAAATGACTGAAGGTAAACATTAAAGGTAAACATTAAATTGTGCATGCATGACATAAAGTCAGAATATATTTAGAAAGTAAGAGTGTAGCAAATATTTGATATCATTTTAGCTGTTACAAAGTAAAAGGGGAAAACCATAAATACATTTTTCTTTGTCATAACATGGAATACCTTACATGGAAAATATTAATATGTTCGTATAAAATGAAATTCTGCTTGGCATCTGATGGGGAATCAGTTTTTTTAAAGAAAGCTATATAAAATGTACCTTTCTAAGTATCTCTTCCCCTTATCTGAATGACTAATTTTGAGGAAGATAAGTTTGATTTTGTAAGTCTTTTGGTCACAAGATAAATTTTTCACACTTGGTATCACTGAAGAGCCTTAGACTCATCATTAAGTCTTGTTTGTCAGAATACCAATAACAGTTTTCAGCTCTTTCCGTAATGATTGGTTGAGATGACTATCCACTATCAGAGCATGCTTTGCATTTTATATAGAGTAAGTACAATGGAAAAAACATGTTAAAAGGTATACAAGTTTGAGCAAAGTAAACATGTTAAGGCATTTAAAATGTTTGTGCATGAGCAACAGGCCTTTATAAGCTTTGTCAATTAAATGTTAGATTTTGGCCTAACAGGGAAAGGGACATGACCATGGGCAATGTGTCTCATTGATCAAGGAAGTTCCCAAAAGAGAACATCAGGATAAGGTTGTCTTAAGGCAACACTCCCAAAAGCTAGAATAGTAAGTCCTTTGTTCCTGGAGGTACATCTGGGTGATGCATCACAGAATCCTCTTACCATGAGTGAAGGCAGAAGCATGCTGCTGGGGTTGAGACTTAGGGTGCTTTTCTTCCCAAGATGGGTAATCTCCCATCCTCATAGATGGTTCTAGCCACAGAGAGGGAAGCCGTGGCTTATACAAATTCTAGAGTTACAACTTCTGACATTAAGTTCATATTTCTATGACTTCTTCCTGGCCCAGTATTTGTGTGAATGTCTGGCTGTGTGTGTCATGTACATGTTTTGGGGGTATTTTTTGACCTGTGTAGAAGGTCCTGCTGTTATGATCAGTCAGACACTTGTTACTTATGTAGAATATTTCAAGTTGTGGATTAATGCAGCTTTCTGCTTTAATAGAAATATTATTTAAGAATGTTTTAGAATCTGTTTTTAGTCTTCAATGTATTGTTACCTGCTTTTCACCTTGTAATGAGTCCAATATCTACACTTCCTATTTTTCAGAGCTATTATCTATTTAATTTTTATTCTTATCCTAATTTCATTACTTATATTTTCTGCTACTTTCAGAATTTATAATGAAAGGGAGTGGCTGCAGTATGTGCTCAGTCAATCCTCGTAAATTAGAGGGTGTGGTAGATACTTTCACATGATTGTATACATGCTTCACTGCTGAACTTAAAATATACATATATATCAATATTTTTAAAGCAATTTTAGAAAATTTCAGCCTTCTTTCTCTAAGGCTAATTCATATCCTGTTGTAATTCCTGAGCTTCACAATTCAGTGATTTTAATTCATCGGCATACATTTTTAAAACTCAACAAATCCTTGTCATGAAAAATTCTACTTCTCTAAAAACAGGTAATGATTTTCTCTGTGATACCTTTCTCTCTTCATTAACTTTCATAATTTATCTAGTTACTACCCTTTATAAATAGCATTTAGATCGTCGTTATACTTTGAATGCCAAATACCTACAATACAGCTTTATTTTATATAATATTTTGGTAAATTAATACTATATTTTAAGAGGAAATTTGTGTCATCCCTTAAGCAATTTGCATTTGTGCCTTTTTACCACTTTATGACTGTTTTTTATCATTTTCATTTTGGGAGCTAAGGATTAGAATTATTCACTTTGAAGTTGACAGCATTTTCTATAGCACCATTCTCAAATAAATTGTTCATAAATGTTATAGCTTGTTATTTTAAATATTTTCTTTCTATTCTGTGAACTTTGAAATAGAAGAAAATATAGCAAATATCTATATGATACTTTAAATGGCAGTATATCTATAAAACTGAAATTTTTAGTGAGTTTTATTTAACCAATGGTATCCTCATTAAATGTCAGCTGGAATATTGAATATTACACGTGGGAATTAAGGTGGAGACTCAATAGTAAGGAAAGTAAAAAAGAATGTAAATGCTATTGTTGATTATTTTAAACAAACATATTATCTTGTCAATTTTTCACAATATAACTAGCAATATCATTATTTTGAAAATTATCTTAATGAGCACTTTGCTTTAATTTTTCTCCATTCACATTTCCTTTCAGAATATATATTTATCCATTCCATGAATTAATGTTCATTGTTCTCCTAGTGTACCCAGGGCATGAGACTAGATGCTGTGGTGTATAAAAGTGATGACTTAAGATATAGTTAGTGGCCTTAAGTACAATACACAGGTATAGTGGAAATAGGCAAGAGGTATTAAGAACAAGTTCACAAAATAGTACACAAAGCTAAAAGCCCAAGGATTAATGTTATTTGCAGGTTTAAAAATATCTTTAAAGATATTTGGGATTTTAGTTACACAGACAGACAGTGCCAGGGATGGTGGTAATAAAAACAACTTTCCCAATGACATAAGGCAGTGGAATGTGAGAATATGAAGTATGAAGAGGGAACAGTGAGCAGTGTGATATCTACACTATTCTCTGAGCAGCCAACACCATCTAAAATGTGACTCTGGTCATAACATGCTCATAATTAAAACCACAAAATGGGCTCATGAGAAAACAAGAATTCTCATGAGCAGAAAGCTTGCCTGCTTTCAAACAGTTTAGAGTGAGGAAGATATCCTGGAACAAGATAGAGGTGATAGTTCCACAATAACATAAATGTAATAAATGCAATAACTGAATGGTACACATTAAAATAATTAATGGTTAATTTTATGTTTTATAAATTTTACCTCATAAAATATTTAAAGAAGAGTGAAATATAATTATCATGTCCTCTTGCTTTGGTCCAAGATCTCAAATATCTGTAGCTGAAAAGCTCCTCACTTGCCTTATTTTTTCTCCAGGCTCTGCTACTGAAATTTTTCAACAGTAATTCTCCTTCACCAGTGGCCTTAATCATACAATCATATTCTCAATCATATGCCTTAATCATGCAATCAAATCCCTAGAGGTAACTTTACAGGTAAATTCCTGGTACCCCATGTGCCCATAAAATTTCTAAACTCATAGTTGAAACCAGAATAATATAAATTAGTTCAACTAATCTATGACAAAGAAGGCAAGAATATACGCATGAGAAAAGACAGTCTCTTCAATAAATGGTGTTGGGAAAACTAGACAGCTACATACAAAAAAATGAAACTAGACCACTTTCTTATGTCATATACAAACATAAAATCAAAATGAATTAAAGACTTTAAAAGTAAGACTTGAAACCATAAATCTCCTAGAAGAAAACATTCATTGTTCTTTGATATTCATCTTAGCAATATTTTGCTAAGACAATCGTCTTAGCAATGTGTTTTTTTGGATCTGTCTCTTCAGGAAAGGGCAACAAAAGCAAAAAATAAACAAATGGGACCATATCAAACTAAAAAGCTCTTGCTCAGGAAAGGAAATCATCAGCAAATGACAAGCCAACCTACTGAGAGAAAATATTTGCAAATGATGTGTCAGATAAGGAGTTAATATCGAAAGTATATAAAGTACTCACAGAGCTCAATATCAAAAAAACAAACTATCCAACTAAAGAAATGGGCAGAGGCTCTGAATAGATATTTTTCCAAAGAAGACATACAGATGGCCAACAGGCACATGAAAAGATGTCCAACATCGTTAATTATCTGGGAAATGCAAGTCAAAAACCACAGTGAATTCCCACCTCACGCATAACAGAATGGCTATTATTGAAAAGACAAGAAATAACGGGTGTTGGCGAGAACGTGGAGAAAAGGGAACCCTTGTGTACTATTGGTGGGGATGTAAATTGGTGCACCACTATGAAAAACAGTATGGAGGTTTCTCAAAAAATTAAAAATAGAACTGCCATACTATCCAGCAACTCCACTTCTGGATATTTACCTGAAGAAAAATTTTTATAAAATTTCAAAAAGATACATGCACTCAATGTTCATTTATAGCATTATTTACAATAACCAAGATATGGAAGTCACCTAAGTTTCCATGGATAGATGAGAAGATAAAGAAGCTGTGGTATATAATTACAGTTGAATATTACTCATCCATAAAAAAAGAATGAAATCTTGACATTTGCATCAACATGGATGGACCCAGTAGATATTATGCTAAGTGAAATAAGTCAGAGAAAGACAAATACCATATGATTCCACTTATATGTGGGATTTGAAAAACAAAACAAACAAACAAACAAACAAAATGAAACAGAAACAGACTCATAGATACAGAAAACAAACTGGTGGTTCCCAGAGGAGAGGGGGTAGGCGAACGGGTAGAATAGTTGAAGGGGATAAAATGGTACAAACTTCCAGTTACCATGTAAATAAGTCATGAGGACCTAGTGTACCACATAGGGAATATAGTCAGTAATGTTATAACAACCTTATATGGTGACAGACGGTAACTATATTTATAGTGGTGATCATCTTATAATGTATAAAAATAAGGAATCACTACTTGCACACCTGAAACTAGTGTAATATCATAAGTCAATTACACTTAAGTTAAAAGTATATATAAATTAAAAAATATATGTGCTAGTGTCTTTCTTTCTTTCTCTTTTGTCTTTTGCCCAGGTATTTATTCTGCCAATGAAGCCACAGGAGAAATTAGGTTTGTTACAGAAGAAATAAAAGAGAAATGAGAAGTTAATGTCCAGATTTGGCACACAGATGGCTCATTTCGGTTCCTAGAACAGCTCTGTCCAATATAAATATAATGTAAGCCATAGAGATAATTTTAAATTTATGGAAGGCACATTTCTTTTAAAAAATTTAATTTAATTTAATCAAAAATATATAAAAAATTATTTCAACATGTAATCGATACAAAATATTATTGAAGTATCTTTATATTAGGTTTTTCATTAATCATTCTGCAATATAGGTTGTGTATTTTGCACTTACAGCACATCTGAATTTAAACAATTCACATTTCACTTACTCAGTAGTCACTGTGACTAGTTATTGCTTTATTAGACAGCACAGCCCTAGAAAATATGTGAAGTGCTGATGGTCATACATTGTTGAAAAGTTATTTTTAAAAATATTTAAGATTCCTATCCAAGAACCAGATCTGACTATTTGAATGTTCAGCACTATCATATACCATTAGTAGAAAGAGCTCAATATATAATTGAAAAATTAGCCCTTATTTTCTCAGGAAGCGAGTGGGAGTGTGGGAAATTACATGAATCATGAGGGAAGCACACAGTCACAGACTGATTGTGTTTTGGCTACAGAACATGCAAATTTAAATTCTGAAGAGGATGAGTGTTAAGGTAACTGAAACCCTAAAAATATTTGTTAGTGTCAATCAGGGTGATCTTATGACAAAATAGATGCAGCAGAGTAAAAAGAGCTGTACTACATGGGTAGACATAGAAAAAAGAATAAGTCAGTAGACTTAAATCTTAATAATGATTTTCTGGTATTTCTTGGATACAAAATTCCATATTTCTGTGAGTGATGAATAGGGTCACTGAGTTGAAGGCCAATGTCCTAACAAGAGCTTTCTGGAGAGGGGCAATGGAAACAGATATCCAAGGTTAATAAGCCTCCAGTCTTTATCTAAGGACAGGATGAAATGTGCATACGCCGGAGGTCTTCAGGTCATGCATGCCAACAAGGGAGGACCAAAGAACTTTCCTGAATCCAAGAACAACAACAACTTAACTTTTTTTCTCTTTGGAAAACAAAAATGAAAACACCCTGTGTTTTCACAGGGTGAAAGACCAGAGTTCAAATAACAACCTTCCTCTCCAGTTACAGACAAAATCAGGAAAGCCTCTTACCCTATATACACCTTATCAGAATAAAACAAGCAAAAACAAAATGGAAAGTTCAAGAGACATGCTTATTGGCCAGAAAAAAAAGAGGCTTTTAAAACCAAAGAGACTAGAATAATTAGTAAGTTGAAGTGTTCTCCCACAAACTCTGGTGCCCTGAGGCTCAAGAAGCTTAAGAAAAATAAAGCTGCAACATTTCTGCAATTTTGTGTGTAAATTTGTCACCATACTATGTATCTATATGCTACTATTTTGCATTATTATTGTATTCTTCCTCTAATAGAAGGATTTTCAGTGTCCTTCAATTCATTCTTTATAAAAAAAGTTGAAGAACCAGCAGGAAATCCATTGCTATATGGGATCCAATTCCAAAGCATCATCTTAGTCCCTTCTTTACATATGACATAAAGATTCACTAGGCACTGACAGTCATCAGTCTTGAAACCCTTCTATTCCTCTATGAATTCACATGCTAGAGGCCCTCAGTCACACATAGGACCTTTACCCTCAATTCATTACTTGCAACAATGATAAAATTCCTTTTGTCTCAAGACCAGTCATTGCCCACAGTCTCTCAAACCTTTGCCTCACTTGTAAGCAATCTACATTCCATAGAAACGAGGCCCAGAGTCCCTTATAGGTTGAGCAATTTTGCATTGCACTTCATTAAGAGATGTTTCTGTGCTTAAACCCAGTGTGCACAACTTTACCTTCTGCCTTATCCGGTCCTATCATTACACTGATGAGCTATCAATAAAGGTATCATTTTTAAATATCTAATATCAAGAATGTATCAAAGCCAAACTTAATCTAAGGAATTTACAGTCATTTAGTTTTCTTCAAAACAATTATTTTAGTAATAAAAGTCAACTCTAACATTTTATAAATGAAGAAACTGAATATATGGAAGTTAATCAGGGACCGGCATTGAATTCTAGGCAGATAGACTCCCACAGCATGAATTTTGCTCTCCATAGTACACTGCAAGTGATGCCCTTTACAAGTGAAGGGACTTCTTCCTTCTCTTCCAGTCTAGATATACTCATTCTCTAAAATTACACTCATCTTCTCTCTCTCAAAATAGTTATGATTTCTTTGTTACCTCTTATATCTGCTGTTTTATTCTAAGTATAAAATAAAACTAATCAAGTAAAAGGAGAGATAGCAAAATAAATAATTGTGATGATAATAAAGAGGATTCAGCATCAGTTACCGTAGAAATTATAAAGTAAAAATTATACAAGGTATAACTTTAACCCAAATTTCCAAAAATAGAAATGACATTTTATGTAAATTAAATTGCCAAGTTTGAGTAAGGTCATACAAGCAAGGATTCACTATCTTCGAAAAATGAGAGTGACTAACTTATTCTATACCTTGAAAGAATGTGTGTAAGACTAGTGCTATTCCTTCCTTAAATATTTGGAAAAATTCATCAGTGAGGTCATCATATCCCTGGTCTTCCTTTTTTAGAAAGTTTTATAAAATGCATTCATAATCCTTAAAAATGAAATCAGATTCTTTACAGTTTGTATTTCTTTTCCAGTCATCTTTGGTAATATAATTATTTAGAGGAATATATCTATTTTATCCAAATTGTAAAATGTAATGTTTATAATATTTACTTGTTACTTTATCGATGTGTATAAGATACAGTGTGATATCCTTTTATTACTAATATTGGTAACTTTTATTTTCTCTATTACTTTTTACCATCTTACTATAAGTTTATAAATTAAACTTTCTCAATGGACTGCTTTTAGGTTTGTTGATTTGCTATACTTTATGTTTGGTTTCTCATTCATTGATTCCTCCTCCAGATTTGATTATTTATATTCTTTTTTTCTTTACATTTGATTTTCCTGTTATTTTCCTAGCTTTTTGAAATGGAAGATTGTCACTGCTTGTCTTCCTATCATATTTTCTCGTGCATATATTTAAGGTGACTGATTTCCCTCTAATCAGTTCTATATCTGTATTCTGTGAGAGATAATATGTGATGGCTTATTATTATGTTCAAATATTTTAAAAATTTTGACTTTATCATTTGACTCACTAATTATTTAGTAGTGTACATACACTTTTTTCCCTTTATCTATTTGTTGTTAATTTTTAGATTAAATCCACTAAGGTCAGGAAAAACACAAATTATTTTAATATTTTGAAATTGTTGGTCATTTTGCTTATGGCCCAGCATATGGTCAATTTGGTATATATTCCATGTACACTTGAAAAGAATGTAGATACTATAGTTTTGTATAAAGTGTTGTATAAATACCTATTAGGTCAAATTTATTAAATTTTTTGTTCAGACATTTTATATTTTTTGGCTAATTTTATCAGCTATTGAGGAAAATATGTTAAATTTCCCCACTAGATTTATGAAATGTCTTTTTCTCCCTATCCATTGTTTTTCCTTCATATATTTTGAAAATTTATTCTTGGGTACATTCAGAATGATAGCACATATGATAATAAAGGTTAAAACAATAAAAATTTGGGGAGCTATAGGAAGACATCTTTATAATACTGAAGTAGAATAGATTTTTTTTTTCAAACATGTTGCAATAAGCACTGACTGTTACAGGAAAAATAAATGCGCTATAATAATATTAAGAATATATATTCTTCAAAAGTCACAATTATGAAAGTATAAAGACCACTCACCAAATTAGGAAAAGATAGTCATTGTACTTATATCTTTTTTTTTCAAATGCACAAATGATTAAGAAAAAGATAGGACTCTTTCCAAGATGGCGGAGGAGTAAGACGCAGAGATCACCTTCCTCCCCACAGATACACCAGAAATACATCTACACGTGGAGCAACTCCTACAGAACACCTACTGAACGCTGGCAGGAGACCTCAGACCTCCCAAAAGGCAAGAAACTCCCCACGTACCTGGGTAGGGCAAGAGAAAAAAGAATAAACAGAGACAAAAGGATAAGGACGGTACCTGCACCAGTGGGAGGGAGCCGTGAAGGAGGAAAGGTCTCCACACACTAGGAGCCCCTTCGCGGGCAGAGATTGCGGGAGGCGGAGTGGGGAGCTTCGGAGCCGCGGAGGACAGCACAGCAACAGGGGCGCGGAGGGCAAAGCGGAGAGATTCCCGCACAGAGGATCGGCGCCGACCGGCGCTCACCAGCCCGAGAGGCTCGTGTGCTCACCCGCCGGGGGCGGGCGGGGCTGCGAGCTGAGGCTCGGTTTCGGTTTCGGTCAGAGCTCAGGGAGAGGACTGGGGTTGGCGGCTTGAACATAGCCCGAAGGGGTTAGTGCGCCACGACTAGCTGGGAGGGAGTCCGGGGAAAAGTCTGGACCTACACAAGAGGCAAGAGACCTTTTCTTGCCTCTGTGTTTCCTGGTGCGCGAGGAGAGGGGTTTTAAGAGCGCTGCCTAAAGGAGCTCCAGAGACGGGCGCGAGAAAAGCTCGGAAACCAGAGACGGGCGGGAGACGCTAAGGCTGCTGCTGCCGCCACCAAGGGGCCTGTGTGCGAGCACAGGTCACGGCCCCCACCCCTCTTCCGGGGAGCCTGTGCAGCCCGCCACTGCCAGGTTCCCGGGACCCAGGGACAATTTCTCAGGGAGAACACACGGCGGGCCTCAGGCTGCTGCAACGTCACGCCGACTT